>NW_015394281.1:0-3339 GCF_001527695.2 Protobothrops mucrosquamatus
CTTACTGAAGGGAATCGGCAATTGGCAGATGACCTGAATGTCTTCTACTGTAGGTTTGAGAGGAAACCACTATCAACTATCATTACCCTCTTCATCTCAGATACACCAACAACAGCCAAGTCTCCTACACTTGATTCTATCCCTCTGGCCCCCCACTTCTGGTGATCACAGAAAATATATGCAAGGTCTATTTCATAGACAAAAGTCTGGAAAAGCACCAGGCCCAGACAGAGTAAATCCTTCTTGCTTGAAAATCTGTGATGATCAATTGGCCCCCATTTTCACCCACATCTTTAATAATTCACTGGAGATGTGTTATGTCACTTCTTGCTTCAAATGCTCTACTAAGACCCAGTGCCCAAGAAACTTCCATCACAGAGCTGAATGACTATAGACCGATTGCTCTGACATCCATAGTTATGAAAACCTTCTAAAGGTTAATGCTGACCCACCTGAAAGCCATCACAGATCTGCTGCTAGACCCCTTGCAATTTGCCTACTGTGCAAATAGATCAGCAGATGATGCTGTCAATATGGCACTGCACTACATCTTACAACATCTTGAATCCCCAAAGACCTATGCAAGGGTCCTTTTTTAAAACTTCAGCTTGGTGTTCAACACTGTAATGCCAGAAACCCTTTTTTCCAAACTGACTCAACTAGCTGTGCCTGAACACACTTGTAGGTGGATTATAAACTTTCTGACATATAGGAAGCAGCAAGTGAAGCTAGGTAGAATCACATTGAATATCTGTTCAATTAGCACTAGAGCCCCCAGGGCTGTGTACTCTCTCCATTATTCTTTTCTCTCTGTACCGATGACTCCATTTCAAAGGATTCTTCTGTTAAAGTACTGAAGTTTGCAGATGACACAACAGTTATTGGTCTCATTTGAGGTAATGATGAGTCTGCATACAGAGGGATGTAGAACAACCTGCCTTGTGGTACAGCTGGAACAATCTGAAGCTGAACACTCTTAAAACTGTAGATGATAGTTGATTTTAGGAGAAACCCTCCTATTCTACCCCTTCTTATACTATTAGACAACACAGTATCAACAGTAGAGATCTTCAGGTTTCTGGGTTCTGTAATCTCTCAGGACCTGAAATGGACACCTAACATTAGAACCATCATTAAAAAGGCACAACAAAGAATGTTCTTCCTGCATCAACTCAGGAAGCTCAAATTGCCCAAGGATCTGCTGATGCAGTTCTACAGAGGAATTACTGAGTCTGTCATTTGTACCTCTACAACTGTCTGGTTTGGCACAGCAACCAAACAGGACAACTTACAAACTTAAGCAGATACTTAGGACTGTAGAAAAAACAACTGCAACCAGCCTGCCTTCCATTGAGAACCTGTACAATGCACAAACCAGAAAGAGGGCTGAGAAAATATCTACAGACCTCTCACTTCCTGGATAGAAACTGTTTCAACTTCTCCCCTCAGGATGCTGCTAAAGAGCATTGCATGCCAAAGCAAGTAGTTTCTTCCCCCATGCCATCACTCTTCTAAACACCTAATTCCCACAGCACTGTCTTATGCCTAAAGATATTTATCCATGTAGTAGGGCTGTATTGCTATTATCCTTGTCATCTTCTCATCTTTCCCTTCTTTTCGCTTCCTCATCTTTCTCATTTCTCATCTTGCCTACTACCTTCTCCTATTGGTATATATGATTTATCAATTGTTTTTTGTATCTTATGACTTAGGATTGCATCTTCTGATTTATGATTTATGACTTATCACTTTGTTGTTTGTACATACACTGAGAGCTTATGCATCAGAGACAAATTCTTTATATGTCCAATCACACTTGGCCAATAAAGAATTCTATTCTATTCTATTCTATTCTATTCTATTCTATTCTATTCTATTCTATTCTATTCCATTCTCAAATAATATACTGTGTATGTTGTCATAATACAAATAAAAAAGGGCAAACATCTGCTAAGTGCCACACTAACATTTCTTATAATCAGGTGCTAAATGTCCATGGAAATTGCCATCTCTTTCCACCCAGAATTAAGGTTGCTTGCAGATGTTGAGCTGTACCTTCAGCCCTGATTCAGTTGCATTGGTGTCATTTAATTAAAAGAACTTATTTAGAAGCCAAAGGAGATCATCAAACAAAGTAAATTAATATTCCCCAGTCATTTCATTTGATGGCAGCCAAGAAGTTGCCTTCAGGTGCATGTGAGGATTGCAACATTTCTTCCTCCTTGCAGGAAATTAGGTTCAGGAATAGAAACTCCATCTTATTCTTCTGACATCAGTGGCTGAAAATGTTCCTTTCTTCTTTGGAGGGACTAGAAAATATGGTTAGTTTAGGAAAACAAGCAACTGGTATCTGAAGGTTGATCAAGTTTAATGTTTTCCCTTTCACACACTTGTGGCTTTCCTACCTTCTTAAAAGCGCAAAATTGTAAGAATGGCAAACAATACAATATGTTATATACATACACATAACACACAAAGGTGGTCTTATTTTTAACTTGTAGGCTAGAGATAGATAGCCTTTTCTATACCAAGAACCACCTTTTGGGCATAACTCTGAGGAGTCCACCTTTATCTTTACCTTTTATCTTTACCTTTACCTCCAGCCTCCCACCTCTTTTGTAAGCAAAAACCACTTGCTTTTTGCGGACCTAATATTTTAAATATAAAGAATGATCACTCATACTTGACAAATTTTAAAGAAAAATAAACATGCCACTTGTATTTGACTAGATTAAATTTGAAACCGCACCTGGTTAATTTATGAGCTGATCTTGGCAAGATAGTGGGGTTAGAAGAACTCATCAGTCTTGGTTCTCCTCCTTACTATACTTTCATCAGCCTGATCAGTTTTTTTAAAAAACAAAACAAAACTGCTGTATCTATATGTAAGTTGCTTGAGACCAGCCCAGGAGCTGTAAACCCACAGTCTGAGAAGTACTAATAGAGATTTTCCTTCTGATATAATTAAATTTCTATAAGTAGTCACTTGTTTTTATTTGATTTTTCATGTCCTTCGAGAAAGTCATGTCAAAGTTTTAAGAGAAAAATGCCATATGTGTTTGGCTAGATAAAATTTGAAAAGATACTTGGTCTGAATTTCTTATGGAATTACGATGTGATAGTGGCATATGTATCAATTTGAGATGTTCCTTCTTAGAAGAGAACTCAGAACAAATGACCTGTGAAGGAAGAAGCAAGTGGCAACCAGACTTCAAAGAGGTAAGAAGAAAGGTAGGTTTTATTTACATTTTGGAGGGCCAAGAAGTCCCCTTCCCTCTTGAAAGAGGCTTAGAATTACTTTGTGACATCCAGACCTACTTTCACCTTTTATAGTCAAGA
>NW_015394281.1:5790-12346 GCF_001527695.2 Protobothrops mucrosquamatus
ATTAGCTCGCTGTGTAAATGTTATCAATCAATTAATATCTGGAGATGTGCAAAATGTTTCTATCGTGATATATTCCAAGCCTAAAATGACTACTTTGAGTGTTTTGAGGATGGAACAAAATGTGGCTGGTTTGAGAAGGATGGCTTTGACCAGGGACATACAAAACATTTCTTCCTTGAAATGTTCCAACCTCAAAATGTTGATTTGAGAGTCCCGAGCATGAAACAAAACATATAGATTTCAAGAGTTCTGTATGGAGTATGAAACAAAAGACATTAAAACAAACCAAAATGTGAACCAAATCCCATTTTACAGGAGCAGCTCCAGATTTAATACAGCTTTATTCCCAAAGAAATTGCCTAACAATTCCAAAACTGTAGAGAATAACTATAGAAAGTTATGGTCCCGCCCATATGTGTGATGGGATCTTGTGCATTTTGAGCCATTTCCTCAACCACAGGGAACCCCAAACCCATCCCAATCCAGGTCCCTGGGAATCTGCTATGAAACACAGACCCCATTTTCATGTTGTGTTTTAAATTTACCTTTTTGAGAATAAAGCACTTTTTTTTTAGAATCACTCTTAAAATGATTGCCCCCTCATGCTACAGATTAGAGCAGACATGTCAAATGGCCAGCCCATGGGCCGGATGCATCACGCCAAAACCGCATCTGATATGTCACACGACGTCATGTGACATCACAAGTTTGACATGCCTGGATTAGAGGTTGTCCATAAGACTTTTACAAAATCTTTCAGTGTAAAAGAGTTTGTTTGTTTGTTTGTTTATTTATTTATTGTAACCCTGCAATCTAATAGACATTAGGGAACAGAGACTGTGGAGCAAAAGAAACTCAGAAGCAGGTTAGGATGCATAGTTCATTTTATTAATTTAGAAGATGTTCCCTGGCTAAGCAAACAAAAGTGGAGGAAAGAAGGATGGAGGAAGATCCATGCTGCTTGGAGGAATATCTCAGTCCTCTGGATCAGTATTGCATTACTTTTTACATTTTCCATAGTAACGTAATGCTATTAATCCACGGCTTTCACTATGAAGAGAAAGATATAGCACAGAATTTGAAAAACCAGAAGGTGTAACCCTTTTCACAAGTACACACCCAACATGTTTTGCAGCACTAGAATTGTAGAATCTACTGTAATTAGCAGAATTAACCCTGGCTTCATCTTTGCTGGCTATGGTATCACAATAGAGAAAAAGTCCTCCAATGAGGGAATTCATTTACATCAGAACAATCTTTGTCAGCCTAATTGGAACAAAAAAGAACTGCAACAAATTCAGGTCTCCTACAAAGAAATTTACTCAAGTGATTCATTTTGGCATCATGAGTGAAACCGATACTTACACAAATGCATTGCAGAAATAACATCTGTTGGGATAGGTTTTGCCATCGGAGGCACAATGGGGCTCGTACTCCCTGGTGCACGCTGGTCTGGGGAAGTCAGTGCAATCAACCTTCAGAGAGAACAACAGTAGGTTTTAACTTCTCTTGGCTAATCTCAAGCTTCTAAAGATCTTGTATCATTCCAAATCCAGTGATGTAAAACAGTGTTTTCCAATTTGTAGAATTCCATGTGTGGAGACTTCAACTCCCAGAAATCTATGCAATGGTCATATTGGTTGAGGAATTCTGGACAATGAAGTCTACATATCAGAAGGAAATGGCCCATGTAGAGAATCCACGAGCAGCATTGGGTGTACAGTGGTTTGAATGCAGTATTGCAGGTTAACTCTGCCCACAGGCTGGAGTTTGATTCTGATGGGCTCAAGGTTCACTCAGCCTTCCATCCTTTCAAAGTTGGTAAAATGAGGACTCAGATTGTTGGGGACAATGTGCTGACATTTGTAAACCAGCCCGAGAGTGCAGTTGTCTTTTGGAAAAAGCACCTTTGAGACAACCATGACCTGGGTGAATGAGAATCTCCATGGACAACTTTAAAAAGCCTTCTTCTTGAAGCCAGGTTGCCCTGAGGTTATATGACTTTTGGTATCAGATAAACATCTGGTATTTTATTCTCCATTAGTATTATTGTAATGACTCTTATGTGCTTATTATTGACTTAACTTTCTGTTAACAGTCCGTATTGCTCTTTTATGTAAGATCCTCTTAGTAAGTGGGCTACAAATGTTTTGTATAAATACAAATGAGCCTTCCCCATATATTGTAGAGATGTGATATGTCTTACAGCATATCAGTTAAACATTTGGGGAAATGCTTCTACCCGCATTTATCTTCATTTGTCATTATCTTACATGGGAGTCACTTCAGTAAATGCATTTAAAAAAAAGCAGTACTCCCCACCCATGATTTCTAACGATATCCCACCCAGCCAACTATTTGAGAGAACTCTGCTTTTAGAAGGCAGCTCTAGTAATGCAACTGAGAAGCCCCACTGAGATGCCAACAATTAATTCTTGATTGAAGTAAATTTCAGGAACAGGTGAAATTGTTTTTTCTCCCTCTATCCTGAATGAAGGTGCTCCTTTCTTTCTTCTGAAGGTTTGGTGCTTGTTCTTTTTAGCATTTGCTGGTATCTAGGTGTCTTAGACTTCCTTCATTCTTTCCAGCAAATAGAACATGGGTGTCAAACTTGCCACGTCACATGACGTATCGTGACGTATCACAACTTTTTTTGCATTGCCGGAGCTGAGGTGGGCACAGCCTCCGCACCCGGCCCACAGGTCAGCAATTTGACACCCCAGATATATAGATGTCCCTTGAGTGGTGACCCAGTGGACATCCTCCAGAATAAAATGACTAGGGCCAAATTTGATTTTGCTTTATTTGCATTTAAAGTAATTTAAGAATGCTCTTAATATGACTGCTGCCTAAAACAAGTGGAAGGCAGTCCAAGTCTAGGACTACTGCATTTCAAAGGAGAAAACTGTTTTTTTTTCCCTCCCAGACCCTTTACTGTGTTTAATAATATTTACTCCTTACATTTAGGAATAGGGTTTAAAAGATGCCAAATCCCAACTAGATGGCTTTGGCACGAAGGCATATCGTTCTAGGGGCCATCCGTTTGGAGGACTGCAATACTGCACTTGAAGTCATTTTGTCATCACTATCACGGAGAGAGACATTTGGTCAGCAAATGGATGATACATTGACATCTTTCTTTCAACATTCTAATTCTGTTTTGAGTTTTCAGCATCTATACTTGGAAGGGATTGATTGTTGAATGTTTTGTCAGACAAAATGTAGCAGAGACTCCCTTTCATGTCAAGCTTGATTATGCAAAAATTAGCATATATTTGTCATCTTCTTTAAAAAAATTATTGGTAACCTACGTAACAATAAAGGAGAATATTTGTAGCTCAGGGTTGAAATGAGGGGTCCTTGGTGCTTTCTGAGCTTATTTGTTTTCTTGAAGATATTTCATTACCCAAACTAGATAACATCGTCAGTGCTAGTGTGGATTAACAATTACCTACTTTGGGTAATGAAAAACAACCAAACTCAGAGAGCACCAAGGACCCCCCAAATTAATGTATTATGCTCTTCTTGAAGTCAGAGACAATACATTTTCCACCGTATATTGGTGGAATTCTAATATTAAAAGGATTAGGAAGACATCTAATTTATTATTCAGTTCTCTAATTACATCTATTATACTGGAAGGTCTATTTCCTTGAATGTATTCTGTCTTTTTTCCCCTGCAATATAAATCACTATTTTAGAATTGGTTACATTTTTAAAAAATAATCCTTAAGGTCCACATAAATTCCACCCCAGACATTGCTTTTATTGCTATCTCTCCTCCCTCCCCCCAGCCTCTCGCCCCTGCAAAATCATTGCATATATAAAGCCTCAACTGTGATCATTTGGGTTCATTATATAGTTCACACTTACTGGTATTTTTTCTTCTTCAACAGCATCTAAAATAAAAGATCAAATCCATAAACAACATAAAGTAAAACCATGACTTGAATAAGGACCACCTAATTAATTTTTTTCATGGCAAAAAAAGAGAATTTGACCTGACACATTTCTTTCTGACTCAAATGCAAATATATTCAGATTAATGCAACTATCACTGAATAATAACATGATCAAATTAAATATCATTTTTTTTAATCAGCTGACATTAAAATAAACATAAGCAATCAAAAACAACTTTGTGGATCTAAATTTATAACCCTTTTGTTGGACTATTATCTTGGGTTAAGAATAATGGGTAAGTAGGATTTAGTTGATTGAAGTCAGGCTTCCAGGTTTTGATTCACATCAGAAATGCTTTCTGGGGCTTTAACATTTGAAAGTTGCTTAGTCCTTAAACTTTAATATCTGTTGGTGTCAGGAGTGCTGAAGTTTTATTTTCTAAAGATTCATATTATTTCTACATAATACCAGTTGCCATTTGGGTTTGGAAATCCCGCATAAACATGACATTCCTGTGAAGGAGCCTTTAAAATGTCCACTTTTGTGAGAACGAGTTGATAATGTGGACTAAAGTCTCAAAATGCCATCTACCTGAAAAGGATATTTTGCAAGGTGGTGCTTGTCTTACCTGAGTATAAAAGGAACAGTGCCATGGTGAAAAACAGGTAAAAAGCCACCTTCATGTTGGTAGGAGAGGATCAGTCACACCAGAGTTCTTCCACTGAAATATCTTCTAGCTATCACGGACACAAGTGCTGTTTAAGCTCTAGCTGGACATTTATATGTATACATGCAAATCACCACAACCTTATCAAAAAAAGATAAGAGAATGTTGACATTACAAGCACTTTTCAGTTTCACCATTGTATTAGTATAGGGGAATGTGAAAGGTTTGTTTAGTCAGCTTCTATTACTAAATATTAAGTGAATCTTTGGGAACAGTAAACATTTGGTAAGTCATAAATTATAATCAAGAAAACTATATGTTCAAAGGGGGAAATGTGAAAAATATCATTATTCACCAAACAATGGTTATATACAGTACATGTACCACCACAAATGCCTTGGTATCGTTTAAATTAAAAGCACTTCTTTAGAAGCCAAAGGAGATCATCTAAACAAAGTAAATCTATATTCCCCAGTCATTTCATTTGATGGCAGCCAAGAAGTTGCCTTCAGGAAAACTGAAGAAAGTTTTAATGGTGCATGTGAGGATTGCAACATTTTTTCCTCCTTGCAGGAAATTAGGTTCAGGAATAGAAACTCTTCTGACATCAGTGTAGTGGTAGGATTCAGCCAGTTTGCACCACTTTGGCAGAACCGATAGCTAATTTTTTGTTGCCCAAGCCCAGAATGGACTTCTGGAAGCGGCATCCACACAGAGAACCGGTTGTTCACATATTTGATTCCGTTCCTTTCTTCTTTAGAGCAAGGCTTTTCAACCAGTGGTATGGGTACCACCTGTGGTACATTGGCACCTGGCAGGTGGTANTCAGCCAGTTTGCACCACTTTGGCAGAACCGATAGCTAATTTTTTGTTGCCCAAGCCCAGAATGGACTTCTGGAAGCGGCATCCACACAGAGAACCGGTTGTTCACATATTTGATTCCGTTCCTTTCTTCTTTAGAGCAAGGCTTTTCAACCAGTGGTATGGGTACCACCTGTGGTACATTGGCACCTGGCAGGTGGTATGTGAACATCCTAGAAAAGTGGTAGTGGGGGAGGGGAATGAGCTGAACTGGTGGCAGCACCGCACAAGCCTGAGTGAGAGAAGGCTGGAGCTGCAGGGCTGTCAGGGCTCAGCGGAACCGCCAGGATCAGCGCCAGGCTCCAGCTGGAGCTCGACGTTGATCCTGCTGCTTCTGGTGAGCCCAGAAGAAGCGCCAATCAGCTGGAATGTTGCAGCATCTCCAGGGTCTTGTGATTTATATTCAGATGCTTGGCAACTGATTCATATTTATGATGGTCACAGTATCCCAGGGTCATGTGAAGTGACCAAAACCTGCTACAACCACCCAGCAGATGGGGGGAATAAAAACCAAACACCCCCCCACCCCACCCTCTCTGCCAATCCCCAACAGAAATGCACACAACAATGAAAACCTCAGACAGGAGGAAGAGCGTCGCCGAGTGGGCACGCAGGTGTCTTGCTCGGCTGTGGCTTGGGGGGCACTTTTTTCAGTGCCATCGTAACTTCGAACAGTCACTAAGTGAACTGTTGTAAGTCGAGGACTACCTGTACTTTATCACTTTTTTCCTTTTTTTTTTTGGTCATCAAGTTTTTGACACCTTGCTAAGCGACTGGTAGTACTCAGATGTTGCCATATCCTAAAAGTGGTACAATGGGTGAAAAGGTTGAAAAGCCCTGCTTTAGAGGGACTAGAAGTTAGTTTAGGAAAACAAGCAACTGGTATCTGAAGGTTGATCAAATTTAGAGTTTAACCTTTTACACAATTGTGGCTTTCCTTCCTTCTTACACACAGATACACAAAACACACAAAGGTGGTCTTTCTCATTTTTAAATTGTAGGCTACAGGTAGGTAGCCTTTTCTGGGCCAAGAATCACCTTCTGGGCATAACTCTGAGTCAACATTTATCTTTACCTTTTATCTTTACCTTTACCTCCAGCTTCCCACCTCTTTTGTAAGCAAAA
>NW_015394281.1:17346-20156 GCF_001527695.2 Protobothrops mucrosquamatus
ATAAGTGTGAAAACCGGGCATAAGTCACATTTTTCAATTTGTAACTTTGAATGGTCAATAAACAAATGGTTGTAATTTGAGGACTCCCTATAGTAAATAAAATAACTGCCATCTTTCCAAAGTCACCAGAGCTATTCTCTATACCAGTCATGGCGAACCTATGGCATGGGTGCCAGAGGAGGCACTCGGAGCCCTCTCTGTGGGCACATGCGCCACCGCCACCAGCAGCAGATCCATCAGGCTGCCACCGCCGCCCGGAGCAGGAGCCCCACCCAGCACAAAGGCGGCGAAGCGGCCGACTGGCATTTTACATGCGTCCATGTGCACATGGGGCCACGAGTACGCACGTACTGCAAATGGGGCAGGGCTAGTGCCTGTGTGATACTCACTAGCCCTGCCCTGTTCTTGTGTGGTGCAGCGCCTTATATCTGCACCCTGTGGTGCAGCAGCAGCCGTTTTTGCACCTTGCAGCATGGTGGTCCATTTTTGCGCCCCCCGGGTTCTGCATGCCAGAGGCGGCACTCAGAGGCGCTTCTCTGTCCCCCCCTGAGGGCACCACAATGCTGATGCGGCCCTGGCACTTTGCAATAAATAAGTGGGTTTTGGGTTGCGGTTTGGGCACTCGGTCTCTAAAAGGTTCGCCATCACTGCTCTATACTTTGCCTGAGTAGCTTGGCTTTTCAGCTGTATAAAAAGTTGTACTCCCCACAAGTTGCTCTTAGATGACACCACAATTTGAGAAGCTCTGATCTACAAAATCTTCTTGCAATACAATCAGCTCTGCATAAAATAGCCTCTTGCTTTCCTCTGGCTCTTCTATAGATGTTCCTGAAGGAGGAATCAGTTTCCACTGAGGCTTATTTGAGATTGTTGGTGAATTATGGACTTGTTTTCTAGTTGACCCATCTAATGGAATGTAAGTCCTGAAAACAAAATTCCCCCACAAGGAAAAGTAGCAATATGAAATACAACCCACCTGAGTACAAAAAGAACACCATTAGAGCAAGCAGCAGAAAGCCGCCTCGCTTCATGATTGAGTTAGTGGGTCTGGTTGTGGTCACACACTTCTGAGGAAGAGGTTCTGTGAGTAGGTCTCTCACATGCCTTTCTTCACTATATATGAGCTCGTGCTACCTTAATGATATTATCTCTTCCTCTTTCCAAGAGGAATCATGTGGAAATAGGGTGCCAGAGTGACCTGCCATGAGCAGACCTATTTCAAAACACTTTTTTTTAAATGCAAAGGTCAAGAATGAAGAAACACATGTCAATCAACGTGTTCACCAAGAATAAGAAAAGCAAATTATTGCTTGAATATACATCGTAGCCATATTAAACAATGCATAGTATTGCAAGAGCATCAGTAAAAATAAATTTTAAAACATAGTGAAATACTCTCATTTGGTCCTACAATAAAATAATAAATTGATAAGTTTTCTAGATGAAACTACTTTCCCTCCTGTAGAAATAAACAGAACTCCTTGCTGATAACATTCTATCCCTAGAAGCACAAAAATAACAGAATACGTTTGCTCATTTCAAAGCTTGTTTCAAAGAAACAGCTAGCACACATATTAAAAAATGTCAACATTGTAATATCAAATATAACCACCAGCTTATTTCAAAAATAAATCAAGTAATGTGTAGCACAGCTGCATTATAACTAAATACCTGGGATGCAAAATCCACAAAGAAGAAAATAGGCAAACACTGCAGCACCAAAATGAAAGATCAAGCTAGAAAATAAGTTCAGCATGCTAACATCACATGAAAGCAAGCTAGAGCATGTAAAAGAAAAGAGACAAAAACAAACATTATTAAGAAATATCACTTAGAAACAAGGAAGTTTAAGAAAGCACTGGGAATAATAAAACAGCAAATAACAGCAGGTACAAAGCTTGAATTGCACACTATAGGCAGAATTTCCAATTTCAGTCAGATCAGAAATGTTTCTACCAATCTAACAATGGATAGACCTACTCAAGACCCAACAAAGAGAAAACAGTGCAATTCTGGATGCAGCTATGAGACAAGCCATAGAAATACAACAAGGATGCATCTTGGATAAAAGAGGTGGATAAAAATAAAAAAGAAGTTGAAATGAAAGAACAGCCAAAATGGTGGAGAAAAGGATGAGGATCAAGAGCTGGTAAGCACCACATGACGACAACTGCATGGTTTTTGATTGAAACAGCTGCCTGGTCTATTTCCACTCATTGCCAAGCACATTAATGACATACTACAAGAAGATGAAATTAAATATTGGTTAACATCTAGTAAACTCTATCTGAAAAATCCAGCAAAAGGGCCAGCACCAGGCATTTATGGACCAATCACCTGCTTACCAACGACTTTCAAATTGTTCATTGGTGTGGTAGTTGATGCAATCCAACAGCATCTAGTTGAAAACTAGCTCTTTCCAGCTGAGCAGAAAGGAAACTGCCCAAATATCAGAGGAACAGAAGATTAGTTCCTAATCAGTAAGATGATTTTAGAAAAATGCAAGAGAAGGAAGACCAACTTGAATGTGCTGTGGCTTGGATTGATAACAAAAATATATTTGACTCCCTGCTTAGATAATCAAATGCCTAGAAATAATAAGAGTTAGTATAAACGTCAGAAATGTTGTGCAAAGATCAATAGCTCAATGGAAGATACAGTTGCTGGTCAATGGTAATAGTAATAGAGGTTCATAGTAAGAAAGGAATCTTCCAAGGAGGCTCACTGTCACCACTACTGTTTTTTATTGCTCTGATTTCTATATAAACAACATTGAACAAGTTAGGTCATGGATGTCAAACATAAAAAAT
>NW_015394282.1:0-3064 GCF_001527695.2 Protobothrops mucrosquamatus
TTAACTTTGCTCTCTAGGGGCCAAATTACCAGTTTCATTATTTCCACCTATCATGGATGCAGAAAATGTTTTTGTGACACAAACTGTATATTTTCCTCCAATATAATATAGAGGAAATTGCATAGAGGAAAACTGTCAGTTAAGGAAATAATAGGCAATTGGACAGCAGGGATGTCATGGTGTGTGTGTGTGTGTGTGTTTGTGTGTGTATAAAATCTGCTATCTATAATTGAAACAAAACTCCACTTACCCTAACATTGCCACAGAATATTACAACAGGTAGTCCTCAAGTTACGACCGCAATTGAGCCCAAAATTTATGTTGCTTAGTGAACCATTAGTGAGTTTGCCCCATTTTATGACTTTTCTTGTCACAGTTGTTAAGTGTATCATTGCATTTGTTAAATTAGTAACATAGTTGTTAAGTGAATATGGATTTCTCCATTAACTTTGCTTGTCAGAAGGTCTCAAAAGAGGATCAGAAGACCCCAGGACACTTCAATTGTCATAAATATGAACTAGTTACCAAGGATCTGAATTTTGATTTTGGTTATAATATCTGCAAATAAAAGTAGAATGATGGTGGCAAAAGGAAACAAAGATAATACCAATAGTAATAGCTGTCTTGGATGCTATTGCAAGATGCAATCTGGAACACCATTTGAACACTATTGGCATTGACAAAATCACTATCAGTTAATTAGAAGTGGTAGCTTTACTTGGAACAGTTTAGATTCTGTAATTATATTTTAACCATAAAACAACAACATTTGCCCTTCCCTGGTCCTTGGAAAGGACTTGATAGGTGGATAAAAATGTCAAATCCAGTCTAAGCATCTGGTTGTCTGTGTAACAAACCATAATAGGAACTAGTGAATGACCAAGCAAAGCATTGTCCTCAATCCTGTAGCATCATTATCTCATGTAATTCCTTAGATTTTGCCTTAGAAAATAAGAATGATGGATGGATGAGTTCAGCCTAGATTTACAAGTAGTCTTTGATTTACAACCACAATTTTCCATTGCTAAGCAAGGCAGTTGTTGAGTGAGTTTTGCCCCATTTTACAATTTTATTTTCCTCATTTGTTAAGCAAATTACTGCAATTATTAAGTGCATCATATGCTCATTAAACAATGTGACTTGCTCCATTGACTTTGCTTGCTGGAAGCCGGCTAGGAAGTACAATGGTGATCACTTGACTCTAGGATGTCTGACTGTCAGAAATACATGCCAAGTGCCAAGCACCCAAATTTTGATCACATGACCATGGGGATGGTGCAACAGTTATAAGTGTAAAAAATGGTCCTAAGTCACATTTTCTTCTTCCCAGGAAAAACTGAAGAGATGGTATAGAACACCTTGAAGAGGGTAGCAGGCAGCATCCTTGTTAATTTATCCTCTGGTAAATGGCCATGTTCCCTGGAAAACTACATCTGACTACATGCAAGGGTTCCAATTGACTTCACATGGTTGGGCAGACTTCTATCATTCAAGTTGGTACTTTTTGCCCTAATTGGGAGAAACCTTTCAAAGTCTTATGACAAGTATTTTCTGATTACAGATATCTTTTGAACTATAGAAACTTCTCCTGTTTTATTTTGTTCTCAATGTTCTTGGGAATTTCTTTTGTACTGTGAGTTTGTTTTATTATTGGAAAAAAATAGCATGATAGAGGTTGCCTTGTTTTCTGATAGACATCTTTCCCTTACTCTGAAATCTCCGTCTTTCCCTCTGACAAAGTCTAACAAGATGTGGTTCTTTATTATTCCATTATCTTCCCATGAGATTTAACCTCAGGGAAGCTGCAGATCATTGAAGAGATGCTAATTACATATACACAAAGCCTGAATAAAGTGCTCCATTCCATAGAGGGACTGCAGATCTTTTTATCAAAGAAAATGGGTGACATATTTAGCCTATACAAACCACTCTGCGTGCATAGAATATATTCAGAAGTTTATTTGGGCTCTTTCAAGTGCCATTTGCAGGCAAAGTGAAGAGATTCATCTTCTTATTGTCATTCCTAGAAATGAATAAGCCATGTTGTTTTGTGAGGCAGCTGAGAGTCATTTCTTTGCCTAAGCCTTCCTCATATCAAACCACCCACTCCAAGATCTGTCCAGCCCTAATTGTTACACTGTGAAAGTCAGAGAAAATGTATCTTATCATTTAAAATAAATTTCAAAACCAAATTGTTTTTTCATGAAACCAAATGAAAAAATGTGGAGATTTTTATTAATACAGTATATCAAAATTCAGGAAGAGTTTGGTGGTATTTTTGCAGACTAATATTTTTTTTCTTAAAAGAAAGAAGTTTTTTTAAGCTACGTTTGAATTAATCAAATGCAATGGTGTGGTTTAACTGATTTAACTTGGAATGAGGTAGGGAATAGGGAGGGGAAGAGAGAGTGTTTATGGAAATGCAGATTATATATGAGACAGGTTACAAGTTCCTTATCAATATACAGTTGTAATGTACTAAAAATCCATTGTATTTGGCTTGAAATCTTTTGATATATCTCAGTTCAGCAATCTCTCACTCAATTGCATTACAAAGATGCAATGCAAAGGGCATTGCAAAGATTTTTTTTTCTTCCCTCCCCAAAATAGCTAATTTGAGTTATGTAACCGAGTATACCAAAAGTGTGAATATCCTAATAGCCATACTAATTTCATTTCTTTTGTCCAGGTTTGACCTATTTGTCCTATATAGGATCCAGAGAGACATTGCTGGCATATAATGATGTGTCACATTTAATGAGAAGCAAGCAAGGTGCTCTAATCTTGGTCATGAAATTGACATGGTTTTATTGGTAGAAATATGGTTTTGATGTATAGACTGGTTCTCAAATTAGTATCAGTGTTCTTTCTTTCTTTCTTTCTTTCTTTCTTTCTTTCTTTCTTTCTTTCTTTCTTTCTTTCTTTCTTTCTTTCTTTCTTTCTTTCTTTCTTTCTTTCTTTCTTCTTGTGAAAATCAGGTTAGGTGATTATCTATATGCAAGTAGGGCCCTGCTAACAGAGCCAGTGAAAGTGCAAAGTCATTGTTTAGTAAGGGATCTTCAAA
>NW_015394282.1:3880-6618 GCF_001527695.2 Protobothrops mucrosquamatus
CTTTCTTTCTTTCTTTCTTTCTTTCTTTCTTTCTTTCTTTCTTTCTTTCTTTCTTTCTTTCTTTCTTTCTTTCTTTCTTTCTTTCTTTCTTTCTTTCTTCTTGTGAAAATCAGGTTAGGTGATTATCTATATGCAAGTAGGGCCCTGCTAACAGAGCCAGTGAAAGTGCAAAGTCATTGTTTAGTAAGGGATCTTCAAACGTGGCCCTTTTATGACTTATGGACTTCAACTCCCAGAATTCCTCAGCCAAGCACTCCTGGGGTGTGCCTGGCTGAGGAATTTTGGGAGTTGAAGTCCACAAGTCATAAAAGGGCCACATTTGAAGACCCCTGGTATAGGTTTATTAAAAGTAAGGGATTTAACTAGTAGGTGGTAACCAGTAGTATACCACTGTTCAGCTTTTGTGGTCTAACTTTTAATAAATACAGTAAGTCAATATGGCTCTATTAATTTGACTATCTTATTGGGTGGGTAGTTTTATTTCCCAAATACCTTATCAGTATAAAAGAATTTAAAGTTGTTCATCTTTCTTTTGCTCCAAAACCTACTTGGCAATTCAGCTAAAATACTAATATAATCTTCAAAGATAACTTATGGATATAACAACTAAAAAAATTGCCAGCTGGTAGCAGGAAAAAAAATGTTGGGCTTCAAAGTCCTAGCCAAACAGCAGATGAGAGGCAGATTTTAAAAACCAGAGCCAAGTTTTTATTTATGAATTTTTGTGGACTTTTTAAAAATATCATTAGTGGCATCACTCAGCCTCTTCTTTATTGTCTCAGCATCAAAATACAATACCAAATGACAGTCCTGTGTTATAGAGCAGCCTTCCTTCCTTCCCTTTCTCCCTCATGTAATAGGTCTGATTTAATTATATTTTCATTTTAACAGAAATGTTTAATAGAATTTTAAATAAGTAAAATTTTTGTCTAGTATTGCAAACTGAACTTGTTTAAATCTAAAGGGATTACATACAAGTAGCTGTATATTACTTTATAGTGCTGTAAAACAAGTCTGAAAATTTGTAATGCAGAGTTTATTGAAGTTTGGACTTTTACAGTTTAAGTGATTGTTTCTTTTGTTGTATCGTGATGTACAACTCTTGAACGCAGTTAAAATGGGATTTCATGGAATGGGATATCTATTATTGGAATAAATCTAAAGTATATGAGGAAGATTAAAATTATCTATTGATAATCTGATTATCTTTAAACAACAGTTGGTGACAGATCTGCTTTCTTAACATACAAATGATTAACAGAAAAAAGACATGTAGGAGATGACCAGGCTGAGCCCAAGGGAGTGGTTAAACATGTCATCAGTCATGAGTCCATTCCTGCCCACAAGAGATCTAGGTCCAGCCCACCTTCAATTCCTTCTATCCTTATCTACCACCAATTTCCTTTGGCCATTAGTAGTCAGTAGACAGCTTAAGCTTGCAATAAATCTTTATACCCATTTGAACTGTCTGATTTCCCTGGCTTGACAAGACATAGATATATATAAGGTATGGGGAAAAAAACCCAACAGGTAGTAAAAAATGTGGTTTTGGGTTTTTTTGCTATTGCTTTTATCTTTGTCATGTGAAATTACAGCTTTTCCTTCTATTGTCTGTGATTGCTGTGCTATTTTTGCAGTAATAGCTTATTCATTTTTCATTACATGTATTTCACATAGAGTAAAATAGTGATTTAGATTTATTTATTAAATTGATATGTTGCACTTTTTGCGGATAAGGTGACTTATCAATTTAAGACTAGAAAAAAAGAGAAGTAAAAAATCTCAACCTATTGATTCTACTATTATTACTATTATTATTAACATAAGCAAAAGAGAGAGAGAAAAAACTTCATCCACATTTACACCCCCCCCCCATTATTGCATGGAATAAGAGTACCACAGAGTTTGTCTAAAGTTTTATACTTGTTTTATAAAAACAGTTAACTTATATGTAATAACTTTGCATTAATAGGAAATCATCTGAAAACACAAACTTGAATTATTGTTTTATACTAGTTGTTAAAATGTATGTATGTTTGTGTGTGTGTGTTTATATATGTGTGTGTGTGTATGTGAATAGGAACTATATATAACATAATTTACATTTAGATATTTATTCAATATTTTTATTTAAAAACTGAATAGGTTGAAGATATTTGATTTTTGTAATATACAAACTACACCATAAGATTGCTTTCTAATCCTTAATGCTGCTCATTCAGAGTGTTTTAAATTATACATTGACCAAGATGATCAAGAAAGGGGAACACAGATCTTGTTAAAAACAGCCACACATTTTGAGGTAGGCAAAAGGGAACTTGGTCATCACAGAACAATTTTCTGTGATCTTTAAAGAAGACAAACTGAAGATCATGCTGTGATGTAGCTGGAAAGAAACAAATGTAATCTTAGGCTACTTTAATGGGAATAAATGATGTCAAGCTGTATTTAAAACATTCAGAAAAAAAATATTTTGGCAAGCATGGCATATTTTTAATCTATTATAAAGCAACAACCAAAGGAGTGACAAGCTGTTTCTTTGCCCATTTTTTTAAAAAAAATCAGCCTGTAAGCAGTATAGAAATGGGACTTTAAAAATACATTTTATTCATGGACTTAAAATTAAACACAGACCATATTACCGTATTTTTCGCACCATAAGACGCACCTGACCATAAGACGCACATCGTTTTTAGAGGACAAAACAAAAGAAAAAAAAATTTCTAACCGGCGGTGGC
>NW_015394282.1:8493-12346 GCF_001527695.2 Protobothrops mucrosquamatus
CCGGCAGCCACAGCCACTCGGTCTTGGAAGGGTTGAGCCTGAGTCTGTTTCTCCCCATCCAGACCCGTACGGCCTCCAGGCACCGGGCCATCACGTCAAGGGCATCATTGGGGTGGCCTGGGGTGGAAATGTACAGCTGAGTGTCATCAGCGTACTGATGGAAATCCACCCCAAAGCCACGGATGATCTCACCCAGCGGTGAGATCAGTCCTTTTTGGATCTTGTAAAGGTACTCCTATGAACCTTTGGTTATATCCACGTAACAGCTCAACAGACATTCTAAGCCACAGGCTACATACCATTCCCTATATGAGGACTCTAGGCAGACCCTTATATATCCTCTCTTGAAGAAACATCCAGGTAGAATGGTGATTTCTATTTAATGTTACTTCTTTTGGACAAGAACTTGAAAATAATCTCTCAAGTAGCCCAGAGTTATGCTACCATGATAAGCAAAAACTCCATCGCACTAAGCCGATACTAAGGGTTGGTATTTATTATAATAATATTTTATTTGAATATATCTTAGTATCTTTGTTCTTAATTATTTTAAGATTCTACTGATTGTTTTTCATATATAAATCCTGCTAACCAAGTCACAAAGATATCATGATAACTTATTTGAAATTGATCTTTTCCTCTGTATATAGTCATGCTGGCCACATGACTGCAGAAATGTCTTTGGACAACTGGCTCCCTCGGCTAAGAAATGGACATGAGCACCATCCCCTAGAGTTGGACATAATTGGACAGAGGAAGCCTTTACCTTTATCTTTATTCATCTCTAACTACAAAAGCAGTCACAACTTCATTTAGCTGTTCCCATTTCAAATCAGTACTTTCTCCCCTCTACTATGGTCTGTGACCTGTCAATCTGGCTATGCGTGAAATAATGCTTACCTCCCCTCTCAACACTCCCCCCATATCATATACAGGGGGTATAGTGGGAGGGTATTTCCCAAGAACTTCAACCCATCCATCTACCATGCATAGTAGTTGTTACTAAGGACATATTTTGAATATGGGTTTAGTGCCCTTCAGAAGAATGCTAGCCAGTGCTTAAGCAAACAGCTCATTACCATAGAAAACCATTGGATCCCATGTTCAGAGATAGCTCATTGACAAAGTATCAGCACAGATCACTTCCATTCTGGAGTTTTTCACTTGGGCAACTTGAAACATGGTTACACTCTTCATCCTAAGCTTACACTTGTCCAGTTTGACTCATTAAGGAAAGTAATTTGATATTTGTCATTCCACTGACAGATGATGATTACTAGGAAAGAAAAATATGCTGAGGGAACTAACAACTGCTATCCTTAACTTTTCTATATTAGAACTGTAAGGGGAACATCACTCCCCAGCCTTGTTACTGAGGCAGATCAGTTCACTATTATCAAGGCAACACAATTTATGTTGGCATATTTTTCAGAGGCATGGATATGAACACATAAACCTGAGAGATGGAGAGATGGTGATTTGCCCAGAGTCCTCCTGGGAAACCAAAGCTTAATGATGCTTTGAACCTGTTATAGCCCCGACTTTGATCCATATATTGTAACTATACTGTCTCCTGTTAATTTTCCCCAATCGTTCCTTACTTATATTGCTATTATTATTATTATTATTATTATTATTATTATTATTATTATTATTATTATTATTATTATTATCATTATCATTATCATTATCATTATCATTATCATTATCATTATCATTATCATTATCATTATTATTAAGTTTAATGCAAGAATTGGCAACTTGCAATAGTCATTCCCCCTTTTTTTGTAATCTATAAAATTACTATGACAACTACAGCTGAAAATCAGAGACATGGTTTCCTAGCATTTTGGGCAGAAAATGCAGGAAAATTATAATACAGCACTTAAAATAAGTTGTGGCAAATAAAATCTAGAAAATACAAAATAATCTCAAAATCCCAGTTCTGCCCACCTTATACTAATTACATGGTCACTGCTTTTTTGCATTATTGTGGCCTTCCCTTCCAGATGTTAATTATGACTTCTGGTTAGTGAAAGGCTTTTAGGAAATAAAGGGAGCAAATAGTTTGCATTTTCATAATTCTAATGAACTGTGCTCACATAGGCATGCATCTTCACAAATGTCATCCTTTATTCTAGCATAATGTTTTTATTTTTAAGAAAAGAAAATCAGGCTGGAAGCCAAAGAATACAGTGTACTTTCATTTACCAAATGAACCAATCCAATGTTTAAAGAAATTATTTGGTTACTGAGGCTGACAAAATGCACAAGCTTAAATATATCTCTAGGTAAGTATCTGCTGGCAGCGTAATTGGTTCCTAGTGAAAATTTCCTCTCTTAACTTCCTCGTCTACCTTTTAATTTAAAACAGCATTAATTGGAAGTTCCCAGACATAATTTGCTTTTCTTCAAATGAGTCTTCAACTGGTAATTTAAATTAGTGACAGTTCACTCAAGCATGTGAATAATGTTAACTATCTCAAGCTTTTCTAAAAGTCCACATATTAGTTAATGACCTGATCTGAATTATTGCAGCAGATTATGAGTCAGATTATCAATACCTCTCTTTGTCCCTTGATGAAGGATCAGGACAGCAATTTGAACACTTCTGGATTTTCTCTGAGAAAACCTCAACTGTTTCTATCCCCAATCTCTACCCTAGCTAGATATTTATAAGAGAAACCAATTTAAATTGTTAGCATGGACTCATAGTTCTCAGTCACCGCAACACTCAGTTATTTGAACATCACAAGTAACTCAAGTGCCTGTATTTGTTTAAATTTAAAGGGCATTCTGGATGGTTTATAATTTAAAAGTTTAAAAAAAAAGAAGCCACAAACCTAATAAAAAAGAACTAGGCACTTCTGGAGAGGGGTGTGGGTGAGCACACAATTATAACAAAAAATAACTGACAGATACTAAATGCTCATCCTGGCTTCCCTCAGGCCTGGGAAAACAGAAATGTCTTCAAAGACTTTACAAATGCCATCCAGATAAAAGCGCTAGGGATCTCCTGTGGGAGAGATTTATTTTATCTATTTAAAGAGAAAGAGAACATTATGTCACAGGAAGGACAGAAAACATCCAATAGAGGCAGTTTTTCAAATAATCAGCTCCTGAAGGGCTTTATAAATAATAACTAGCCCACTGACTTGCACCCAGAAGTAAAGTGACAACCAGTAGTTCATTCAGTAGTGCTTGTGATGGGCATACACCATAGCATGCCCATTTCATCTATACCAGGGGTAGGCAACCTTGGCTCTTTTATGACTCGTGGACTTCAACTCCCAGAATTCCTGAGCCAGCATGGCTGGCTCAGGAATTCTGGGAGTTGAAGTCCACAAGTCATAAAAGAGCCAAGGTTGCCTACCCTTGATCTACACAGAACAAAATAACATATCCATGAATTAAAATTGCAATAACACTTTAAACAACTTTTGTCCTGCCTGTGCCAGAGCTCTGGAAACTACTTCGACTAGAGTTACATCCAGAGTCTGATTTTTGTGAGGAGCCTGATGCAGTGGACAGCTAAGTCATCCCTATTTTAGACCCATGTCCCCTCCTGGTGCACCAAGGCCGCCCAAGAAGTGACATGTGACTTTGAGAGGGATGGTGGTCCCACAATCTCTTAAGGAGGTGGTGGTCTGCCCCCTTCTCAATAGGTCTTTGCTGGACCTGACTGCACTGTAAAAGTTTTATTCAGCCTTCAAAGATATATCAATGCCATCCTGTCCTTGCTGTGCCATATGTGAGATAGTAAGCTTCACCTATAAGCTATCTTTGATATGACAGTCAGTTGATTATCTAAAAGAAAAGTAAGTATTTCTTAAGAAATACCATTTACTATTGT
>NW_015394283.1:0-1507 GCF_001527695.2 Protobothrops mucrosquamatus
CATTTGAACCTGCATTTTAATTCCGAAGCTGAAGGACAACTGAAATATAGCTGTTGCTTTTAATATTTGATACATACGTGAAATACTTCACCACTGAATTCTATACCTTTTCTGATTGCAATAACTGAATTGTATACCTTTTGTGGTTGCAAAGAACAGCAACCTTGATATCAAAAGGCTGAAAAGACACCTATTCTAGCTAACAATACGATGATCTCGAGAATTTACTTGCATCTGAACACACATTTTGCCTCCAAAGCTGAAGGACAACTTAGAAATCTGGACTATAGCTGGTTTTTTCCTCTTACTTGATAACTGAATTAAATGCTGAATCTTCGTCACTGAATTGGATAGAGTCAGTCATCTGTGTGCATGTGCATTTGTGTGCTTGATCTATAAGATAATATTTTTTTCTTTCCTACCTTTTAGATATATTATATATTCTTAAATATATATATTAGAATGTATATTTAAATATTATATTTAAGAATATTATATGTATATGAATATAAGAATACACACACACACATATATACACACACACACACACATACATATAGAGAATATATAATATATAAGGGAGTTTAAGAATATATATCTATATATCTATATCATCTATATCTATATATCTATATCTATAGATAGATAGATAGATAGATAGATAGATAGATAGATAGATAGATAGATAGAGTGAGTGAGTGAGTGTGTGTGTGTGTGTGTGTGTGTGTGTGTGTGTGTGTGTGTGTGTGTGAGAGAGAGAGAGAGAGAGAGAGAGAGAGAGAGAGAGAGAGAGAGAGAGAGCAGGCAGAAACAGAGATTCCCTAGCGAAATAGGGCCAGGAGATTAGTGGAATTAAAGTGGTCTGAGAGACTTGGGTTGAAACCTTTAAGAGTCTTCTTATGGATTTTATAAAGATTTAATGAACATGAAAGGAAGAAGAGAACATCACTATGGATTAAACATGGTCTATCTGCTCCCACAACCTCTCTGCATGCATAAGGGCCTATGTGTACACACTGCAACTTCACTAGGTACCAAATACATTTGCTGGACTTAGAGCATTGTGAATATAGCTGGAATTTCTGGAATAGACCCGAATAGAATAGAATAGAATAGAATAGAATAGAATAGAATAGAATAGAATAGAATAGAATAGAATAGAATAGAATAGAATAGAATATAGAATATAGAATATAGAATAGAATAGAATAGAATAGAATAGAATAGAATATAGAATATAGAATATAGAATATAGAATATAGAATATAGAATAGAATAGAATTAGAATAGAATAGAATAGAATATAGAATAGAATAGAATATAGAATATAGAATATAGAATATAGAATATAGAATATAGAATATAGAATATAGAATATAGAATAGAATAGAATAGAATAGAATAGAATAGAATAGAATATTTTTATTTTATTTATTTATATTTGAATTTATATCCCGCCCTTCTCCCGTAGGACTCAGGGCGGCTGACAATCTATTTAAAATACATA
>NW_015394283.1:5387-14903 GCF_001527695.2 Protobothrops mucrosquamatus
CGCGGCATCGCGGCTCCGTTCGCCGCCCCGCCCAGCCAAACCTGGCGGTCTTGCGGTCCGGCACCCGTCCTCTTCGCTCGCCGACCCTCTCCTCTCACTTGCTCCAGGCCGGCGAGCACCCCCGGACCCTTTCGCACACCCCCATCTCCGCCGACGGACCACCGCCGCTACGGAGCCGGAGACGGTAGGTCCGCCATCAGAATAAGGATTAGAATAGAATAGAATAGAATAAGGATTAGAATAGAATAGAATAGAATAGAATAAGGATTAGAATAGAATAGAATAGAATAGAATAGAATAGAATAAGGATTAGCATAGCATAGCATAGCATAGCATAGCATAGAAGATAATAGAATAGAAGATAATAGAATAAGGATTAGAATAGAATAGAATAGAATAGAATAAGGATTAGAATAGAATAGAATAGAATAAGGATTAGCATAGCATAGCATAGCATAGCATAGCATAGAATAGAAGATAATAGAATAGAAGATAATAGAATAAGGATTAGAATAGAATAGAATAGAATAAGGATTAGAATAGAATAGAATAAGGATTAGCATAGCATAGCATAGCATAGCATAGCATAGCATAGAATAGAAGATAATAGAATAGAAGATAATAGAATAGAAAGGGATATGATAGCAGATTTCATATACCTGAAGGACGTCAACTTGTGAAGGATTTTCACTTAGAACATAAAAGAGAGGATAATAGGGTGGAAAGGACCTTGGAGATCTTCTAGTCCATCCCCCTGGACTAGATAACTTCTGGAGGCAAGCTGTTCCATAGATTAATTGTTCTCACTGTCAAGAAATTTCTCCTTAATTCCAGGTTGGATTTCTCTTTAGTGAACTTCCATCTGTTACTTCTTGTCCTGATCTCTGGGGCTTTGGAGAATAGGTTGACCCCCTCTACTCTATGAAAGTTGCTCAAGTATTGGAAGACAGGTGCCATATCACCCCAGTCCTTCTCTTCGTTAGAATAGACATACCTAGTTCTCATTTGCTACAGACAGTAAATCTAAAATAATGAAGGGAGGGAGGAAGGAAGGAAGGAAGGAAGGAAGGAAGGAAGGAAGGAAGGAAAAGAAAGAGAGAGAAAAACAAAGAAATATAAAGGAAGGAGAAAGAAAGGAAGAAAGAGAAAATAAGAAAGAAAGAAAAAAAAGAAAGAAGGAAGAGGAAGGAGGAAAGAAGGAAGGAAGGAAAAGAAAGAGAGAGAAAAAACAAAGAAATAGGAAGGAAGGAAGGAAGAGAAAATAAAGAAAAAGAAAGACAGAAAGAAAGAAGGAAGGAAGGAAGGAAGGAAGGAAAAAAAGAAAGAAAGAAAGAAAGAAAGAAGGAAAGAAAGAAAGAAAGAAAGAAGGAAGGAAGGAAAGAAAGAAGGAAGGAAAGAAAAAAGAAAGAAAGAAAGAAAGAAAGAAAGAAAAAGAAAGAAAGAAAGAAAGAAAGAAAGAAAATTGTGATTTCTACCAGAGGCCAATGGTAGAACTTAGCTATAGTTGGGTGGTAGAACCTACCACCCAACTATATTTCCTGGAATAATGCTTTTGGTTAAAATTGAGATTAGAACTTTCTCAAGATAGAGTCCCACTCTCCAGGACTACTCAAATCACTTTCTCCAGGACTACAGAGATAGATTAAATATGAACATGATTGAGAGAGCTCTGAGTCTTGCAAAGCAGTGTTTTGTTTTGTTGTTGTTTTTCTTACTTGCTTCAGCAAAACAACCTTCTGGGATAAATTATACAGGAGAATTCAATCAAAAGTTACCCAGGGTTTAAACAATCTACAGGCTGCCGATTCCATGGTTGAATTAACCAGGTTGGCTAAAACAAAAGGGAACTAAAAAGTAACAGATGGCTGTATATGCACAAAAATAGCTATGATTGGTTAGTTTTAAACTTGCTTTATTTTTTTCCCCCTGGCTTAGCATGGGGTGCAACTTTAGAGCACCTGAGTTGTTTATGATTCAATGTGTAGTACAACCTAAGGAACCAAGTTAAGTGGGATTTGCATTCAGGATGATTGTGTTTTGTTTGTTCTCATAATTTATATTTTTACTTATTTATATCCCACTTTTATTAGATTCTGTAAATAACTCAAGGCAGGGAACATACTTAATTCTTCTTTCTCTTCCTATTTTTCCCACAACAACAACGCTGTGAGGTGGATTGAGCTGACAGAGAGGGACTGACCCAAAATCATCCAGCTAGCTTTCATGCCTAAGGCAGGACTAGAACTCACCGTCTCCTGGTGAGTGGCCCAAGTACCCCAGCTAGCTTTCATGCCTAAGGCAGGACTAGAACTCACCGTCTCCTGGTGATTGGCCCAAGTACCCCAGCTAGCTTTCATGACTAAGGCAGGAGGAGAAGTCTCTTGGTGAGTGGGTGGGTGACTGGCCCAAAATAGCCAATTTTTCATGCCTAAGACAAGACTAGAACTCACCATTTCCTGGTGATTGACCCAAAGTCTTCCAGCTGGCCTTCGTGCCTAAGGCGGGACTAGAACTCACAGTGTTCTGGTTTCTAGCCTGATGTCTTAACCACTACACCAAACTGCTCTCTAGTTCTATATCCTACTTTTCTATTTATAGGTCATTCAAAGTGGCAAACATACATGAAAATAAAGTCTAGTAAGAGAATGAAATATTATTCTTCATGCAAAACAGTACATTGAAGAAGAAGAAAAATCTTTCAGTCTCAGAATGGAGTCTGAAATGGCTTTCTTTGGAATGAGGCAGGAGAAAATCCTTTCTCATGGACTTAATAAAATCCTTTCTCATGGACTTTGTTTAATGAAAGAGTAAGAAGATGGAGGGAGCTGATGAATTCTGATCTCTCCTCTTTCCACCACCCTATAAAATAAAACCATCATGTCAGGAAGCAGAAGATCAGTTTTGGTCACCACACTATAAAAAAAGATGTTGAGATTCTAGAAAGAGTGCAGAGAAGAGCAACAAAGATGATCAGGGGACTGGAGGCTAAAACATATGAAGAACGGTTTCAGGAACTGGGCTAGTCTAGTGAACAGAAGGACCAGGGCAGACATGATAGCAATGTTCCAATATTTGAGGAGCTGTCACAGAGAGGAGGGGGACAACCTATTTTCCAAAGCACCTGAAGACCAGACAAGGAATTACAGGTGGAAACTGATCAAGGAGAGATTCAACTAAGAATCTCTTCTAAGAAATTTTCTGACAGTGAGAACAATCAACCAATGGAAGAGCTTGCCTTCAGAAGTTGTGGGAGCTTCATCACTGGAAGCTTTCAAGAAGAGACTGGACTGCCATCTGTCAGAAAGGGTGTAGGGTCTCCTGTTTGAGTGGAGGGTTGGACTAGATGACCTACAAGGTTCCTTCCAACTCTGTTATTCTGTATTCTGTAGCTTCCAGTCCTTTAATCATCTAATGATCAAAGTATCTAACTAGCCCCCTAATCATATATCAATCAAAAAAAGATGCTGAGACTCTGGAAAGAGTGTAGAGAAGAGCAACAAAGATGATTAAGGGACTGGAGGCTAAAACATATGAAGAATGGCTGCAGGAATTGGGTATGTCTAGTTTAATGAAGAGAAGGACGAGGGGGGACATGATAGCAGCCTTCCAATATCTCAGGGGCTGCCCCAAAGAAGAGGGAGTCAAGCTATTCTCCAAAGCACCTGAAGGCAGGACAAGAAGCTGTGTTCCAATATTTGAGGGGCTATCACAGAGAGGAGGGGGGTCAACATATTTTCCAAAGCACCTGAAGGCCAGACAAGGAATAACAGATGGAAACTTATCAAAGAGAGATTCAACTTAGAAATAAGGAGAAATTTCCTGACAGTGAGAACAATCAACCAATAGAACAGAAGTTGCCTTCAGAAGTTGTGTGAGCTTCATCACTGGAAGCTTTCAAGAAGAGACTGGACTACTATCTGTCAGAAAGGGTGTAGGGTCTCCTGCTTGGGTGGAGGGTTGGACTAGATGACCTACAAGGTTCCTTCTAACTCTGTTATTCTATTATTATTCTGTGAGAAGGTTAATGAGAGAAGCTGACCTATAAACCCCTGTCATATTAATATGGCATGAGCGATGCTCCACGATCAATGTATCTGATTACCAGCCAATGCAATTTGTTCACAATAGGTTAAATGTGTTCCTAGAATTTCCATTTTTTCACAAGCTTCTCCGTTATCAGCCATGCCTGAGAGACGTTGGAGATGGAAAGGAACTTCCATGCTTCAAAATATTCCAGAAATCCGATGTGATATAGGAGGAATGACAGGCATGAAAATCAAGCTGGAACTTTTTATCTGCTCTGTATCAGTTTTATTGGTGAAATGAAAT
Organism: Protobothrops mucrosquamatus; assembly: GCF_001527695.2. NCBI lineage: Eukaryota > Metazoa > Chordata > Lepidosauria > Squamata > Viperidae > Protobothrops > Protobothrops mucrosquamatus. Next base: position 9,717 of record NW_015394283.1, read on the forward strand.
GACCTCTAGTGGATGGGGCATGGGGGGGAGGGCAAAGATTTTCTTCTGTACTTCTCTTCAATGCCTTCTGCTTTTGCCGTTGAAAGGGAATTCAATATATTAATCATATCGGGGTATTCTATCATTGATCCATCTGAAACAGGGTGGTGTTTAATTGTTGCTTCCATCACTACTTCATTACTAAGGGGTGAAGTCAATAAAATCCTCCACCCTTCCTTGTTGCAGCAGACATGCCTAGACTGCACTGATAGAAGAGGATATCTGTAGCTCAGGGTTGAATCATGGTTCCTTGGTGCTCTCTGAGCTTGGTTGTTTTCTTGGAGACATCTCATTACCCAACTGGGTAACATCATCAGTGCTAGAAGGGAGTGGGGTTTGCTCTCTGTGTATGTATACATGGCTTGCTCTGGCAGGGTTAGCGGGGGTGTTCTTGGTTTTTTCCTTGATTGGGGTAGTCTTTGCTGCTTGATTGTTGGTCTAGTATTAGTTTAGATAGGTGATAAGTAATAGATAGATAGATAGATAGATAGATAGATAGATAGATAGATAGATAGATAGATAGATAGATAGATAGATAGATAGATAGATAGATAGATGGATGGATGGATGGATGGATGGATGGATGGATGGATGGATGGATGGATGGACGGACGGACGGACGGACGGACGGACGGACGGACGGACGGACAGACAGATGAAGTTGTGGGTGCTCCAAAACTGGAGGTTTTTAAGAAGAGATAGGACAGCCATTTGTCTGAAATGGTATAGGATTTCCTGCCTGAGCAGGGGTTGGACTAGAAGATCTCCAAGGTCCCTTCCAACTCTGTTATTCTGTTATTCTGCTTTATCCAATAACAGGATTTTTTTTGTCTTTAACTTTTGCTTTAAATTTGATATATCTTGCCAACTGATCCCTGGATTCCTTTTCAGTTGGAGAAGATTCAGAATGAAATATGTTATGTATTCGTGTAAAAGTCCCTTGGACATTCTATCTCAGTAGCATGTTTAAGAGAGTTGCTTTAATGGCTACCCATGATGTCTCCTTGGTGGGTGGAATGCTAATTAAATCATTAATTTCCATGTGTATTCTTTCCTTCCCGAAAATGAGGGGAAATGGGATAATAACAGGGGTGGGGAACAACGTTAATACAAACAAAAGATGAATATGAAAGAGAACAACCAAGTTTAAGTTCGTGTAAAAAATAATAATAGCAGATACCACCATATTTGATCATTACACCTAGATTAATGTCTGAAATAAATAGTGGGTCTTAGCATAGAGATAGTCCTTGATTAACAACAGTTTGTTTTGTTGTTGTTAGTTGCGAAATCGTGTCTGACCCATTGCGACCCCATGGACAATGTTCCTCCAGGCCTTCCTGTCCTCTACCATCTTCTAGAGTCCATTGAAGCTCATGCCTACTGCTTCAGGGACTCCATCCAGCCACCTCATTCTCCATCGTCCCCTTCTTCTCTTGCCCTCCATCTTTCCCAGCATTAGGCTCTTCTCCAGTGAATCCTTCCTTTTCATTAAGTGGCCAAAGTACTTGAGTTTCAACTTCAGGATCTGGCCTTCTAAAGAGCAGTCAGAGTTGATCTCCTCTAGGACTGACCGGTTGGATCGCCTTGCAGTCCGGGGGACTCGCAGGAGTCTTCTCCAGCACCAGAGTTCAAAGGCCTCCATTCTTTGGCACTCAGCCTTTCTTATGGTCCAGCTTTCACAGCCATAGATTGCAACTGGGAAAACCATGGCCTTGACTATACACACTTTTGTTGGCAGGGTGATGTCTCTTCTTTTTAGTATGCTGTCTAGATTTGCCATAGCTTTCCTCCCCAGGAGCAAGTGTCTTTTAATTTCTTGGCTGCAGTCCCCATCTGCGGTGATCTTGGAGCCCCGGAAGATAAAATCTGTCACTACCTCCACTAAACACTTGACTGAAAATTGACTGAAAAAAGCACCAAAAAAGTGACTTATGATCATTTTTCACATTTACCTTTGCAACATCCCCATGGTCACATGATCAAAATTCGGACGATTGGCAATTGACTCATATTTATGACGGTTGCACTGTCCCGGGATCATGTCATCCCCTTTGGCGACCTTCTGACAAGCAAAATCAAGGGGGAAGCCAGACTCCTTTAACAATCGTGTTAGTAACTTAACAGTCGCAGTGATTCTCTTAACAACGGGGGCAAAGAAGGCCGTAAAATAGGACTTAACAACAATCTCACTTAGCAACAGACATTTTGGGCCCAGTGATGGTTGTTAAGTATGAGGATTACCTGTAATGTGTCTGAAGCCTATGGGGACCTGGGATGGGGGACAATAGACTTGAAGAATGGTAAGATAGACTGGTCTTGAGTAGGGGGTCCCCTCTGCATCTGGGAGCTTATCATCTTTGATCATAGATGGAGTTGCACTACTTTGGCAGACCGCCTTCTGCCACAGATTACCTCCCATCGGCCAGTACGCTCCCACAGGGTGGGTCTCCTCAGGGTGCCGTCGGCCAGACAGTGCCGGCTGGCGACCCCAAGGGGGAGGGCCTTCTCTGTGGGAGCTCCCACCCTCTGGAATGAGCTGCCCCCAGAGATCAGGGTGATCCCTGATCTCCCTTCCTTCCGCCGNACTACTACTACTACTACTACTACTACTACTACTACTACTACTACTACTACTACTACTTCTTCTTCTTCTTCTTCTTCTTCTTCTTCTTCTTCTTCTTCTTCTTCTTCTTCTTCTTCTTCTTCTTCTCCTCCTCCTCCTCCTCCTCCTCCTCCTCCTCCTCCTCTTCTTCTTCTTCTTCTTCTTATTATTATTATTATTATTATTATTATTATTATTATTATTATTATTATTATTATTAATTATTGTCGTCGTTGTCGTCGTCGTCATCATCATCGTTGCCGCCGCCGTCATCGTTGTTGTTGTTGTTGTATCTAAAGTTAGTTTGGATGCAGAAAGCTGTTGGGTTCTTGAGATTTTAACAGATAGTGGAGACAATTTCTGCCTGCTCAAAGTAGATGTCCTTGGATAGTCTATGTAATGTCTAACCTAGATTCCATTTTATTTGATTGAGCTGAATCTTTTGCGAATCAGTCAATAATTCTTCAATGGCCTGTCTTCGGAGTGCAGAATTTGGTAGACACTGAATTGATGGGGGGAAAAACCCGTTCCGCTCAGCCCTTATATTTCATTGATCATCAGTGTTCTCTTAGCTTTGCCCAAGATTCCTCATATTTCATATAATATACCTCAGAAAAGCTCTCCAGATTTGTAGCCCGTGTCACTTTAGCTAACAAAATCAACTGACCTCTTTTTGAGTGAATGGCGTTTTCCTTCTGGACCTGATGAATAGACCTTGAATTTGCTCTGGATTTCATTTTAGGGGAATTTATAGAGGTAACGTCTGTTAATGCCTTTCTTTCTGCAAACTGGGTACCGAGAATAACGCTGGGTGTCTGTTTGTCAGCCATAAAGGCAAAACAAGTTACATGCGGAAAGCAACCATTATTGAAATAATAGGAACCAGCTATTTTCATTTTGGTAGTTAATTTGGCTGTGCTTTGTGGCTCCTGTTTTTCTAAACATCTGAGGACCACAACAGCATTTAAGGGTGGAAAAAAAGAGAGAGTTATTTTTCAGGGAGAGGTGTAATAGGCTGGTGTTGGGTGACCATGGGATTCATTTTTTTAAAGCTATTTAAATAAATTAAAAACAAAGAAACCAGTAGAGAGAGAGAAAAAAAAAAGAATTGGAAGCTATCCACAGCAAATGAATTATGCACTGCGTTGTAAATGCTCTTATTTCTTTTCCTTTTCTGGAAATCCCCAAACAAATACGAGCACTTGGTTTAAAAACGCAGCTCTGGTGGCATTCAGACACAAATCCACAGCAAATCCACACAGGTCTGCAATGTTTTTTTTCTTTTTAAGGAAAGGGTCTTTTTGTTTATTTGCCTGCCTGCAACGAGCTTGGAATCAGATACTTTACTTTTTTTTCTCTCCCTCCCATGCAAGGTGATCGGTTCTGCTCAATAAATGAATGAATGAATGAATGAATGAATGAATGAATGCAGATTTACACAGCAATAACAATAAAAAAATAATACTGCAGGGAAGAAAAAAAAATAAGATAAACGATCCTCCGGGGGGGGAAAACAGGCTTTATTTATATAGCAATAACATTAAAAAAAACATTGCAGAAAAGAGTAAGGTAACCACCCGTACTAGGAGAAGTGGAAAGCAAGGTGGCTGAGGATCTGTATTTGTTTGTGGTTACTAAACATATGTATAGGGATACCCAACTCACATGCAGGCAGTGGTGGGATTCAGCCGGTTCGCACCACTTCGGCAGAACTGGTAGCTAATTTTTTTGTTGCCCTAACTCTAACCTCCTAGGCATGATGGGAAGGAAGGAAGGAAGGAAGGAAGGAGGAAAGAAAAGAAAGAAAGAAAGAAAGAAAGAAAGAAAGAAAGAAAGAAAGAAAGAAAGAAAGAAAGAAAGAAAGAAAGAAATGGAGAGAGGGAAAAAGAAGAAAGAGAAAGAGAAAGAGAAAAGAAAGAAAAAAGGAAGGAAGGAGGGAAGAAAGAAAGAAAGAAAGAAAGAAAGAAATGGAGAGAGGGAAAAAGAAGAAAAAGAAAGAGAAAGAGAAAAAAGAAAGAAAAAAGGAAGGAAGGAAGGAGAAAGGAAAAGAAAGAAAGAAACGGAGAAGGAAAATGAAGAAAGAGAAAGAGAAAGAGAAAGAAAAAAGGAAGGAAGGAAGGAAGGAAGGAAGGAAGAAAGAAAGAAAGAAAGAAAGAAATGGAGAGAGGGAAAAAGAAGAAAAAGAAAGAGAAAGAGAAAAAAGGAAGAAAAAGGAAGGAAGGAAGGAAAGAAAGAAGGAAAGAAAGAAAGAAAGAAAGAATCTACCCCTAATATATATATTTTTTGTTCCATGCACAATTTTATTTATAAATAAAATGGAATATTTGTAGCTCAGTGTTCCTTATTGCTCTCTGAGCTTTGTTGCTTTCTAGCAGATGTTTCATGAACTAGCTAGGTTACATCACCAGTGCTAGGAAGGAATGAGGTTTGCTCAATCTCTAAGAACTGCAATAAGATTGTAATTGTTCAATGCAAGAGAATATTTGTATCTTAGGGTTGAACTATGGGATTCTAGCTGCTCTCTGAGCTTGGCTGGGGTTTTT
>NW_015394284.1:0-8554 GCF_001527695.2 Protobothrops mucrosquamatus
CCTTCTCTGTGGGTGCCCCTACCCTCTGGAATGAACTACCCCCCGAGATTCGGATAATTCCGGATCTCCTTACCTTCCGTCGCGCCCTCAAGACATGGCTCTTTCAGCAAGCGGACCTGACCTAGGGAGGATTTTATACTGGGTTCATTTTAAGGAATTTGGAAGACACAACTCTAAAATTCGGTTTAATTCGGTTTTACAGGGGGGGATTGTATATATGCTTTTGTTTTAAATATGTTGTGCGCCGCCCTGAGTCCCGCTGGGAGAAGGGCGGCATATAAATTAAATAAAATAAATAAATAAATAAATAAATAAAAAATAAACAATGCCTCGAAGTTCTTTGAAGAGTTTCATCTGTCGGAACCAGGACACTCAGCTTTTAGTCAAATGTTTTATTCAAGCTGGTAACAAAAGCCAAACAACTCTGATTTTGAAAGGTGAGCTAGAGTTAGCCCTTCATCATAAAAGTAATTGAAACGAAAATAACTATATGCCGAAACTCTTCTCTCAGTTCATCGCGTGGATAGAAGTCCTTTGATGGAACAGAGCAGAACGGAACAGAGCTGGAAGGGATCTTGGAGGTCATCTACTCCAACCCCCTGCCCAAGCAGGAGACCCTACACCATTGCTGACACAGGGCAGTCCGGTCTCTTCTTGAATAGCCACCCTCGGCAATGATTTGACTTCTTGGGGCTTTTTCAAAATACGGCACCCCTGAAACGGTCCAAAGTAAAACTTCCCTAATGTGCAGTTTCTTCCTTGGCTGTTTACCTGGCTTTGATTAAACTAGTATCAAAACCTCTCCCAATGCCCAAAGCAAACCACAATCAGGTTGTACACACTCCAGCGTCTGGAGAAAAAGCTGGGCATGCCTCCCCTCCCCGTTTGGGGATTAGGGTTGGCATTTCCGAGAGAGGCAGTTGCACTCTCTGGCGTTAAAAACTTGGTGATGAACTAGAGAGCCGTTGGCACAACGCAAGGGGACGCGCATGGTGTCGGCTGCGGTGGCTGAGCAGCAGCTGCAGAGGTCTTCAATACGGTTCAGGGTTATGTTGTAAATGGCTTGGCTTGGACACTTGCCCTGCAAGGGGGAAAAAAACAAACCCCCACAGAGTTGGAACTTAAAATCCTGATTTCACCACGACAACGGCTGGAAGGATGTGAAAATGGAGAGGTAGATAGACCGTGCCTATCTGGTGGAAGGAATATGACGGCAGAACTGAGCTCACAGTGTAAAACAGGGGTAGTCAACCTTGGCTCTTTTATGACTCGTGGACTTCAACTCCCAGAATTCCTGAGCCAGCCACGCTGAGGGGAAAGGGAGAGGTTTCCAAGCTGAGCCATGCTGGCCCAGGAATTCTGGGAATTGAAGTCCACGAGTCATGAAGTTGCCAAGATTGAGGACCCCTGATATAGGGCAGGGGTAGGCCACCTTGGCTCTTTTATGACTGGTGGACTTCAACTCCCAGAATTCCTGAGCCAGCCATGCTGAGGGGAAAGGGAGAGGTTTCCAAGCTGAGCCATGCTGGCTCAGGAATTCTGGGAGTTGAAGTCCACGAGTCATAAAAGAGCCAAGGTTGCCTACCCCTGGTGTAAAATGTTGCTACTTGGGGGAAGGTTTTTCTACACAGGTCGCCCTGGACTTACGATCGGTCGCTCAGCAACTATTTGAAACTACAACAGACTTGTAGGAGAAGGGCGGTCAGGGACGGGCGGCGGAGTCAAGAGAGGAATCAGCCTAGAGTCATTATGTTCTCACACGAGAACGTTCAACCCCTCTTTTTTTTTTTACGTTCAACCGCTCTTGAATGTTGTTAACCCTTATCTAGCACCAATTTAATGTCACTTAGCGACATAAATTTTGGGCTCAGTTGTGGTCATAGGTCAAGAACTACCTGTGCAGTTAGACCCAAGCTCTTTGCAAAGAAAAACAGAAACAAAAACAATCCCCTTTGCTTTCATAGGCTCCAGATCAGCAGGCCTTACCTCGCAGTAATGGAGGTTCAGCTGGTTTTCATTCACACAGTCGTCCACTTTCACAAATTCCAGCCTGCCTGTGGCTAGCTTGCACTCTGGCTCCACACCTGAAATGCAAGAGTTGTGAACGTTTCGACTACTTAGACAAAGGAAGCAGAGAACTGCACTTCTGGCTAGCCATGAGCTACTGCCTGCAAAATTAACAGGGCAGCCGTGATCAGCCAGCAATAATTAGCTTACCGTATTTTAATAATGTTACTACTCCTTTAAGGGTTACGATGATGACAAAGTTGGCTTTAGCTGTTGCTTCGACTAATGCATCACCTTTAAACTTTTAGAAAATTGCTTATACACAAAGGACGCTATTTTCATTTTAATGTACAGTATGCCAATTAGTGTACATTCAAAGTGACAATAAAGTTATTATTCTATTCTATTCTATTCTATTCTATTCTATTCTATTCTATTCTTAATCTTTCCTATTCTTTCCTATTCTTCTTTCCTATTCTTCTTTCCTATTCTTCTTTCCCATTCCATTCTATTCTATTCTATTCCATTCCATTCCATTCCATTCCATTCCATTCCATTCCATTCCATTCCATTCCATTCCATTCTATTCTATTCTATTCTATTCTATTCTATTCTATTCTATTCTATTCTATTCTTATTATCCTATTCTATTCTATTCTATTCTATTCTATTCTATTCTATTCTATTCTATTCTATTCTATTCTATTCCATTCCATTCTTATTATCCTATTCTATTCCATTCTATTCCATTCCATTCCATTCCATTCCATTCCATTCTATTCTATTCTATTCTATTCTATTCCATTCTTATTATTCTATTCTATTCCATTCCATTCCATTCCATTCCATTCCATTCCATTCCATTCTATTCTATTCTATTCTATTCTATTCTATTCTATTCTATTCTATTCCATTCCATTCCATTCCATTCTATTCTATTCTATTCTATTCTATTCTATTCTATTCTATTCTATTCTATTCTATCGCCTGCAAGACTGGAAGGACCTCAGATGAAACCAACGTATGTTTTGAACTGCCGAAAGTGGAAGCAATTGTTGAAATAAGTATTTTCAATGAAAAATTAAAATCAAATACTGGACATAAAGTTCAAAGCTCTCTTGGGTACACTAAAACTCAGAACAGGGAAATAGCCCCTGAATTACTGATAAGTGGAGATATAATGGAGACCAGGTGGGAAAACTCTCAAGACTGCAGCACGGGAATGAAATAAAACAATTTGTTCGCCCAGAACAGAAACGAGCAAAAGTCAGGAGTTGAAATATATGTTAAAATGGCCCAGTCCTGCTCAGAAACCTGACGACGGTGTGCGCTGAACAGGGCTGTAAAAGAAACCAAGGAATAAAGAACTATATTGTTGGTGGTGTCTGCTGTGACTAAGGAGATACGGTGGATGATGCTCTTTTGAAATCAAACTGCGGGCCTTTCAGAAAATATTGGCAATTAGGGACCATTTATTCCAACCGTTTTGGGGAGTCAAAAGCTGCCAAGAAAACGCTCCTGGCTTTTTCTATTCACAATTTTCTTCCTCAGAGGATTTAAGGAAAGTGCAAGAGAAAAAGAGAGAAAAAAAACCCACCTACAGATCATTGTTGCTGACAACGGCTTCTAGAATGGTATCTGGACACCGATGTTAAAGAGATCAGTCTTTAAGCTTCTTGCAAGCAATGAAGTAATTCAGGGGTCTTCAAACTTGGCCCTTTTATGACTTGCAGACTTCAACTCCCAGAATTCCTCAGCCAGCATGGGGGAACTATGGCCCCTGGCTGAGGAATTCTGGGAGTCCACAAGTCATAAAAGGGCCAAGTTTGAAGACTTCTGATCTCACAGAATAATACTGTTGTCATGATGTCGACAGCATAGCTGCCCATAACAACACCTCTGACAAATGTGTACCCACCTGAGTCCCTGGCATAGACACCTAAAGGGAAAACAAGTGGCAAAGGATGCATCACGATGCCAATCCCTTCCCTTAAATACATATTTCATATATTTAAACAGGTGATGCGTTGTGCCATTACAACAGATATTTAGTCCTTCTGGCATCCTCGTGGCTAGCAACCTCAGGCATGACCCAGTAACATTATTCTCACACTTTTCTTTTCACAATTGAAGCCGCGTACACATTCAGAAATATCTTGCCATTTCGTACGAGATTAAGCAGCTTTGGGTACTCACATGTTTCGCAGCACGTACTGCCAAGTTTTGTAACTTTACCCTGGAGAGGAAGACAGCAACACCTCATTGAAGACAAAATATACACGTGTGTCCCTGACTAAAGCTCTCTTAATGTAGATTTTAGCCAATGATGTTTAATCCTTTCTAACATTTCTAGTCCAGGATCTGAGGCTTGACCAAGAGAATTATTATTATTTTTTTTGCACTTTTTGCATAGGCCTATAAAAACAATCCTGATCATGCTGAAAGATATTTTAGCAGGAATAGATTTTAAACCTGAGCTTTTCTTATTAGGTATAGTACCAGAAAGATTTGATGAACAAAGTGTATACAGTAGTGGACAAAACTGTGGAACCCTTTTGGGAAAAGTGTATTTTTGAGGTTTGATGGCTAATAACACCACTTTTTTTTGTGGGAGTAGTACCATAAGATTATATATCAATGTAAAGATAATTTAATCAGGAATGCAATGCAACATAGTTTGTTCAATTATCTGTACTGTATTCCATGAAAAGTTATAGCCAAATAACCAGAAAAAGGAAGCACAACTTGTTCAGGTTGATCTCAGGTAGCTTTCCTTCAGCTAGCCAATGAGCATGAGTGTTTAGAGAGCCAATCTGGTGTCCTCTTGTTTTGGCCATGAGCCAATCGGATCACAGTAGGATCCAGTGATTGATGTCATGTATTGAAGCTGAGAGGAGGACATTGGTCAGTGTGTTATGTGATGGTTATCAAGTGGGTTGGGTTTTTTTGTGTTCTTTCATTTAGTGAGCTTGCACAACGTAATAAAATTAAAGTCATGGTGCAAAGAGTTGACTGGTTGCCCAGAAAGCGATGTAAAATAGTCTTATTAAGTAAACAAGGCTACAGTTATAAAGAAATTAGAAGAAAAAGTGGTGGAAACTTAACCAAAGGTGGCATTTCTACTGTACACTTTTCCCAAAAGATTTCCACCATTTTGGCCACTACTGTGTCTGATGTATTGACAGCAACGAGGATTATGTTTACTCAGCACTGGATCAAATCTTCATTTAGGATGCTCCGTAAAGCACAAATTGAACACACGTCACTACAACTAACACCATTTAAAAAAAAAATGCCAAAGAAGAGGTGGATTCCATTCAATACTTACCCCTTCAGCTAAGCATTTCTTAGAATCAAATGGAGGGCAGCCGGTAATTTTCCTTTCCCAAATAAAATCTCCTTTTTGGTTCACCTTGCAAAAATGATTGTCACACCCATCTTGGATCGTTTCATTCGGCTGTAAAAAAACCAAAATCCACATTTTTTTTTGTTTGTTACAGCAAGATCATAATAGGCCAGAGGGTATTATTATTAATACTGTTAAATACTGAGTTCCAGGAGGCATTGATCAGACCGAAGGTTAAAGCAAAAGCAACAAATTGGGTCAATACACAACAATTACTATTTTTTTTTAAGGTGCAAAAAAAGCGCCAGCTGCCAAAAACCTGGTTACTCATGGTGCGTGTTTGTGAAACAGATCCACGTGTACTTACTCCCCGATGTGTGGGTTTTGTGGAAAGTAAAATGTGCTTGAAATGGAAGGTGGATAAAAGGACTGGGGTGATCTGTGGTAGATAAGAAACTAGGAGAAAATTACTTAGAGAAAATTACGATAACAGATGGTTAGCAAAGGGCCTTGAACTTTAAGTTTGGTGTTTAACTTTAACTTTAAGCTGGCTCAGGAATTCTGGGAGTTGAAGTCCACGAGTCATAAAAGAGCCAAGGTTGCCTACCCGTGACAAAGGAGAACAAACCCATCAGGACAAGATTCAGATGTCCATCTGCATTTGGAAGACAAAGGCAGTTCTTTCCAAGACAGCAAAGTCCACATTTTGGACAGAGAGGACCGCTGGCTTGAAAGAGGGGTCCAAGAGGCCATCTAGGCCAAAACTGAACAGCACACCTCTCAACAGAGGGGGAGGGATCCAACATTGTCTATCTCCGGTCTACAATACTGTCCTTTCAGCAGTTCCAAGTAGGCTCCACTCCCATTTGCACCACTTGGGTGACCCTGAGGACACAGACAAGCCTCCAAGTGACCTCAACGGCTCTCTAAAAGAAGGCAAATGACCAGCTGTCTGCAAGGAGTATAAATCCTTCCATCTCCCCACCATCCGGCCAGCGCTGAAGAAACTTCTGGGATGAGAAGCGAAATGTCTTCAAAGAAAAACAAGAAAGTCCAGTTGCCTTGTGAAAAATTTTTAAAAAAGCAGCTTTGGGACTTCCAGCCAGAGGGCTACCTGAGAATTTAAGGACAGCAAAGGATCAAGTAGCTCTCCCAGACCAAAACTTTCAGGAGAAGTGGAATCCCTGCATTAATAGCTCCAGCCTGTTTGTTTTTCAGCTTGTTTTCTCTTATCGAGACTGTTGTTGATCTGAGGTGGCATTCAAAAGACTCGTCTGTTTCTTTGGAGTTGGGCAACGCTCTCCAGCCCCACACAAACGTCACGCAGAGCGAGCAAGAACAAAGTGGATTTCAGGAAAGCATCTTTAAGGCCAGTCAGGGGCAAAATCATAATCTTGAAATCTATCAGAGTTCCCAGGCAGACTAATTAAATCAGAGTCTCTTGAAAATGTTCCCTTCCCACAGCCTTCACCTCTGGGTCAACCATCTGGGCCTGTGCCTGATGGTTGGGAGCTGGAGAACTTTTCCATTTCAGCCACTTCTTTTCCCCTCCTCATAAAATAAAATTTAAAGAGTAGCTGGAATCTCCAGAAAAGCGAATTATGGCAGCATAAAGTATGGTGTGAACATGTCAACGTCTCCTGTAAGATTTAGCGATTGCACAAAAGACACTCATGTCGTCACATATTATGTTGCCAGCCGCCCTCATAAAATAGAAGAAAGTGGTTTTTTATATATATATATATAAAAGTATGTTTTTCTGTTATAGCCAAAGTGTGCCTTCTTTTTATGATCCGATCCATCAATATGTTCATCTCCTCAACGCCTTTCTCCTATGGCAGGGGTCTTCAAACTTGGCCCTTTTGTGACTTGTGGACTTCGACTCCCAGAATTCCTCAGTTGGCCATTTTGATGAAACTGCGGGCTTGGATCCAGACCAGGGGTCTTCAAACTTGGCCCTTTTATGACTGGTGGACTTCAACTCCCAGAATTCCTCAGTCGACCATTTTGATGAAACTGCGGGCTTGGATCCAGACCAGGGGTCTTCAAACTTGGCCCTTTTATGACTGGTGGATTTCGACTCCCAGAATTCCTCAGCCAGGCACGCTGGCTGAGGAATTCTGGGAGTTGAAGTCCACCAGTCATAAAAGGGCCAAGTTTGAAGACCCCTGTCTTAGGGCTTCAGAGAGTTGACGTGAATATGAAGGACGGTTCCTCCTCTCTCTAAGTTGTGTCCCCCCCTTTGCACAAAGGTGGAATATAACCAGTGGTGGGATTCAAATAGGTGAACAACCGGTTCTCTGTATGGATGCCACTTCCAGAAGTCCATTCTGGGCCTGGGCCACAAACAATTAGCTACCGGTTCTGCCGAAGTGGTGCGAACCAGCTGAATCCCGTCACTGGATATAACTCTGTTTTTCAACCTCTTCTACTTATTTGTCTAGGAAAAGAAAATACTAGGTGCAACTATGTTTTCTCTCTAGAGGATCTCAAGAGGAAGTTTACTATTCCATTGAGACGGGTGTCTCAGGGGGAACAGGCAGGGGAAGCGATGTTCTATGTGAAGCTCAAGAAACAGGGGAAAAAACCAATCCAAAAATGGTCATTGGAAAAGTCTCAATTGCATGTTATGTTGTTAATCACCAGCCTTCTTTTCTTCCAGCTGTTCTCCAGAAAACCTTTGAGCCCAAGAATTCCCAGGGACTAGGGCTAATAAAAACGCCACTATTCTTGCTACTTGGTGCAAAAGACACACACACAAAAAGCTGCCAGGTAGTTCTCGACTTACGACCACAACCGAGCAAAACATTTCTGTTGTTAAATGAGACGGGTGAGTTTTGCCCCGTTTGACACCATCCTTGCACGGGTTGTGACGTGAATCCCTGCAGTTGTTAAAAGTTAGCCACACGGTTGTGAAGTGAATCTGGCTTCCCCTTTTGACTTTGCTTGTCAGAAAGATCACAAAAGGGGATCACGTAACCCTGGGACGCTGCAACAGTCGTAAGTACATGTCAGTTGCCAAGGGTCTGAATTTTGATCACGTGACAGGGGAGGTTACAACGGTCATAGGTGTAAAAAAAACGGTCGTAAGTTACTTCTCTCAAGGCCGTCGTAACTTCAAACCGTCACCAAACGGATGGCGATAACTTGAGGACTGTCTGCAGTTTCTCTTCTTGAGTTTCCAATGATATTCTGAAGACC
>NW_015394284.1:12330-13395 GCF_001527695.2 Protobothrops mucrosquamatus
TCCCGTTTCTCCGCGCTGTGTTTCCCCTCGCACAATCTGCCAGCCAGCAGGCCCTTAAGGAGAGGGGCAGAGCCTCACGTCAATGGCCCAGCTCCCGTGGGGACTTCTGATCCCAGCTGAAGACATCCCTCATCCTCTTTCTTGGCAACTGGTTGTGGCAGGTAATAATCAGGGAAGGATCCTGCCCGGCCGAAACACTTACGCAACGGCGGAATTTTTTCGCTGGCTTCTATAAACCTGTAATAAGCTGCTGAAGGAGAGCAAAATTTTATTTCCTCGTCCGTCTTCTCTTTTCATTCAGAGAGTCAAACTCAGGAAAATAATAATAGCAATAACAATAACAGAGTGGGAAGGGACCTTGGAGGTCATCTAGTCCAACCCCCTGCTCAGGCAGGAAACTCTATTCCATTTCGGACAAATGGCTGTCCAGTCTCTTCTTAAAAACTTCCAGTGTTGGAGCATTCACAGCTTCTGGAGGCAGGTTGTTCCCCTGGTTAATTGTTCTCACTGTCAGGAAGTTTCTCCTTAGTTCTAGGTTGCTTCTCTCCTTGATGAGTTTCTATTCTATTCTATTCTATTCTATTCTATTCTATTCTATTCTATTCTATTCTGTTCTATTCCTATTATTCTATTCTATTCTATTCTATTCTATTCCTATTATTCTATTCTATTCTATTCTATTCTATTCTATTCTATTCTATTCTATTCTATTCTATTCTATTCCTATTATTCTATTCTATTCTATTCTATTCTATTCCATTCCATTTTATTCCATTCCATTCCATAACATTCTATTCTATTCTATTCTATTCTATTCTATTCTATTCTATTCTATATTCCAATATCTATTCTATTCCATTCCATTTTATTCCATTCCATTCCATTCCTATTCTGTTTCATTCCCATTCTTTATTCTATTCTATTCTATTCTATTCTATTCTATTCTATTCTATTCTATTCTATTCTATTCTATTCTATTTTATTCCATTTTATTCCATTCCATTCCATAATATTCTATTCTATTCTATTCTATTCTATTCTATTCTATTCTATTCTATTCTATTC
>NW_015394284.1:18266-19550 GCF_001527695.2 Protobothrops mucrosquamatus
CTGGCGGGCAGGTCACCGTTGAATTGTTACAGCTACAAACACACTGGAACTCATCACAGCACCGAGTCTTCACCAAAATCGGTTTGCGGTGTGGTGGGCAGAACGGGGTGGACTGTGGCTTACACTCTTCCTTTTTGCAGACTGCCAATCAAATCAGAAAACCCAAATAATTTGCCGCAGAGCTTCTTCCCCCCTCCCCGGCCAGGCTATAGGTAGTGAGGGAAGACGACGAAAATAAAAAACTTATAAGCAGACATCCAATAGGGGAGTTATTAGGAAGCTGACCCAGCGTTTGAGTGGTTGAAAGGGATATTACCGCAAGCGTAATCTGGTCGACATCCTCCGGGATTTGCCTGGATGAGTTGGAGACCATCTTCACAGTGAGGTATCGGAGGCAATTTGCAAGAGATCAGATCGCAGACTAAACACGGGGAAAAAACAAGAGAAGTTATGCCCTGCAACAAACCGCAGAACAGGATCTATTAGGAGCATTAAGAAACCCACATGCCTGTTGCCAATTGTGAAAAGATGGCTTAAGACCATCAACTATTGGCCTGGTGGTGAGATGGGCTCCATACAAGAGAGATGGATAGTTGGACAGATGGACAGATAAGACAGATAGATACTGTAGATAAAGGTGGATGGATGGATGGATGGATGGATGGATGGATAAGACAGATTGATAGATATAAGTAGATGGATGGATGGATGGATGGATGGATGGATGGATGGATGGATAGATAGATAGATAGATAGATAGATAGATAGATAGATAGATAGATAGATAGATAGATAGATAGATAGATAGACGGACGGACGGACGGACGGACGGACGGACGGACGGACGGACGGACGGACAAACAGACAGACAGACAGATAAGATGGATGGATGGATGGATGGATGGATGGATAGATGGATGGATAGATGGATAGGACAGATAGACAGGTAGTGCACCCTGAAAAAGCTAATGTCCTTGACTGAAGTTCAGATATCTGATCCTCTGGTCACAACTACATTTTGGCAGCTCGGCAACCAGCCAGCGTTCCACAATCATGTGACCACAATTCCCCCCCACCTCCCACAAGCCAACATTTACTTCTAGTTTCTGGCAAAAAATGACCTACCGCATTCAAAAACTGGACAGCACTGATTGGAGTTCCTCTGCAGTCTTGGAATCTCACAGGGACCACAGTCAATGGCTGAGATAGAAAGAAAGAGAAAGAGAGAGAGAGAGAAACATCAATATCAAAACAGGATGAACCAACTTCTAAGAATTCTCCAGG
>NW_015394284.1:22113-24664 GCF_001527695.2 Protobothrops mucrosquamatus
AGGAGAAATGGAGAGGTTTCCAAGCTGAGCCATGCTGGCTCAGGAATTCTGGGAGTTGAAGTCCACGAGTCATAAAAGAGCCAAGGTTGCCTACCCCTGGTGATGGGAGTCAGGAGGGGACGCCTCACCTGGTGGCGACTTCCATCTTCACCGATGCATTGGGAGCAGATGTCTTCGTGAACACAGGTGCCATCCAGGATGACCTGTCCCGGTGGGCAGAAACAGCCCTCGGTGGCATAGTCCGTGCAGATTTGCATGTCGGTCCCGTTCTCACAGTGTTTTGTGCACCCTTTCTGGCAGGGCTGGTAGATCAGAGAGGCCGGGCACGGCATGGCTGCAGAGGTCAAACACACAAAGAAAGTCACACCAAGTCCCTTGGAGAAATAAGCAGACCGCCCTGGCTGACTGTAAATCAGTCAGAAAGGGATCAAGGTAAAATTGTGCTAAAAATAAACAATCTCTAATCTACCTCGGATGCTTGAACGAGGTTGGGAGGAAGGAGAAGAAGGGAACAAAATATCTAATTTGGCTAAGTACAATTCTTGCCAACAGTAAGAAATGCCAAGAATGTCATTTCGCATTTTGATCTTGGGGCTCTGCTGAGCAAATTTGAAATTGAAGTGCAAAAGAGGGAGTGTTTAAAGGAATAGAATAGAATAGAATAGAATAGAATAGAATAGAATAGAATAGAATAGAATAGAATAGAATAGAATAGATTGAGTGGAGTAGAGTAGAATAATGAAGAATAGAATAGAATAGAAATATAGAATAGAATAGAATAGAATAGAATAGAAATATAGAATAGAATAGAATAGAATAGAATAGAATAGAATAGAAATATAGAATAGAATAGAATAGAATAGAATAGAATAGAATAGAATAGAAATATAGAATAGAATAGAATAGAATAGAATAGAATAGAATAGAATAGAATAGAATAGAATAGAAGGAGTGGAGTAGAGTAGAGTAGAGTAGAATAGAATAGAATAGAATAGAATAGAATAGAATAGAATAGAATAGAATAGAATAGAATAGAATAGAATAGAAATATAGAATAGAATAGAAATATAGAATAGAATAGAAATATAGAATGGAATAGAATGCTATTCTATTCTATTCTATTTTATTCTAGATCACTAAAGCAGGAGAAACTAACTCTCAGCTGGAGCCTTCCATGACACAATGCTGGCTAAAGAATGTGTAATAACGCAGCGAACACACAATTTTTCATGTGTTGGGCTTTTTAAACCCATTTGCAAATGGATGTGGGAGCCTTCCAAATGAAGGTGAAAGTGGAAAAAATAACCCATTGGGAGGGGGAAAAAAGATGCATTGGTTCCCCAACATCCAGAATTATTTAGGCTGGTTTGGTTTTAAAAGCCAAAGAGAACTCCTCCAAGAAACTGGATACAAATTCAGGTTTGGTTTGATTTTTTTTTCCATTTAGCCTTGACATAAATTGTTTTTAAGCACCAAT
This sequence comes from Protobothrops mucrosquamatus, assembly GCF_001527695.2. NCBI lineage: Eukaryota > Metazoa > Chordata > Lepidosauria > Squamata > Viperidae > Protobothrops > Protobothrops mucrosquamatus. The sequence continues at coordinate 23,591 of NW_015394284.1, forward strand.
AGAAGGAAATATTTCACATCGCTTTAAATGCCGGCGCTATTTTTATTAGCTAATTAGAGTGTGAATAATGGCTGGAAGGAAAAGGCCTAAATTTGATAGAGCGTAAGGGCTGGTGTTGGCAGATAGAACGGAATAGAGCTGGAAGGGACCGTGGAGGTCTTCTAGTCCAGCCCCCTGCTCAAGCAGGAGAAAAAGAGCTGCTTTCTTATTTAACTTGCGATGGGCCTGTAAGGAAATTAAAGGTAGTGCAAAAAAACAACAACAAACAAACAGAGGAACGAAAAAGGAACGAAAATCTCACCGCAGAAATCGGGCGTTCTCCAGTCCACACAGACCCCGTGGACTTTGCAAAGATGGGCGTAGGAGGCTACAATCTCACACACTTCCTCCCCAAAGCAATTGTTTTCTTCGCACGTTGCATAGAAGGTGTTGGGGGGGATGATCTGATGGCACTCATAAAAGAGATTGGAAAGCAGGATGCTGCATCGGGCAGTTGCCCGCTCAACGCACACCTCAGCCTTTCTCTCTTTGCAAATCCGTCCTGGTTGCTGAATGGTCCAGTCCTGGATGAAGCCACTGATGTCCTGAGTGATGGAGTCATTCTTCAAGAGCAGGTCGTTCCTGCTGTTTTGGTCACAAACCCCTAAAGGGAAGAGGCGGGAAAGGGATTAAGGAATCGCCCAGGTCCTTAGTACTTGAAAAGTGTGTTCTGCTTACAGGCACATAGAATAAACCCACCCAGAATGTTTGCTAAGCTACCCAACCTGTTTAGACTCTTCCCTGCACTGCTATGGATGTCTCTAAACAACAACAACAAAAACAACAACAACAACAACAACAATAATAATAATAATAATAATAATAATAATAAAGTTGGAAGGGAAGAAGAAGAAGAAGAAGAAGAAGAAGAAGAAGAAGAAGAAGAAGAAGAAGAAGAAGAAGAAGAAGAAGAAGAAGAAGAAGAAGAAGAAGAAGAAGAAGAAGAAGAAGAAGAAGAAGAAGAAGAAGAAGAAGAAGAAGAAGAAGAAGAAGAAGAAGAAGAAGAAGAAGAAGAAGAAGAAGAAGAAGAAGAAG
>NW_015394284.1:26771-30606 GCF_001527695.2 Protobothrops mucrosquamatus
CCTTCTCGGATCCGAGCGACTTTGTCATACAGATACTGTGCAAAATCCTCAGCCCTCCCCTCCAGGGGGTCCCCCCCCCTCCAATTGAAGGAGAGAGCGGGTCACCCTGAAGAGGGCGGCCGGGCGATTATCTGATGACGCAATGAGTGAGGCATAGTAGTTAGTCCTAGCCTCCCTCATCGCCACAAGGTAGGATCTAGACACAATATTCCAAGTGTGGTCTTACCAAGGCATTATAGAGGCAGAATGCATTGAACAGAGATCCTTTAAGTCAAGATTTACTATAGAGACATTAGTGTTCAAAAGGCCTGGGTAATTGCTAATAAAAAATCCGAAACGGCACTTCAGGAGTGAATATTCTAACGTACCACAAAGTCCATACATCTTTGAGGCAAAGCTCTTTGGGCTAAGCTGTAACGTGAACTCATTGTTGCTCGGTGTGAAGGCCAGGGTGTGGTTCTGCTGCAGAAACCTGACTTCGTGCATTATTGTCCCGTAGATATTGACTTCCACCTGACTGTTGCTGTAGGGGGGAATAACAGCCATGCCGTTCACGGTCACCTGTTTTGAAAAGCAGGATAAAGAAGTATTAAACCACAGAAATCAAACATGGCAACTTGGAAGCAACAGGAATACGAAGGGCAGCTGAAATCCACCAGTACAGGTAGGCCTCAAGATGGAGCCACCAGTACAGGTAGGCCTCAAGATGGAGCCCAACATTTCTGTGGCCAAGTGAGGTTCAGTGAGTTTCGCCCCATTTTACAACCTTTCTTGTCAGTTATTAAATTAGGAATATGGTTGCTAAGTGAATCTGGCTTCCCCCCCCCTTGACTTTGCTTCCCAGAAGATCACAAGAGAGGACCGCGTGATGCCGGGACGCCGCGGCAGTCATCAATAGGAACCAGTTGCCAAGCATCTGAATGTTGACCACGTGATCCCGGGGATGCTGCAATGATTGTTGAGTGTGAAAAATGGTCAAAAGTCGCTTTTTTTCCCCCGTGCCGTTGTAACTCTGAATGGTCACTAAACCAACTGCTGTAAGTTGAGGACTACAAGAGGATGCCTGGATGGAAAGACGGCTGTCTTGAGTGGCCAAAGGAGGGCAGGTGAGACAAGGCCCCAAAGAGGGGGGAAAAATAAATCTTTTCTGGCGTCGCTGTGGTGCCACGTTTGCAGCACACAGAACCTCTGGAGTGGCTACCACTGTCGAGCACAACCCACCACAATTAAATGGCAATCTGTTCCAAATTACCCTGTTTTTGTCCTGGAATTTGGGTTGTGTCCAGTTCCAGAGCACAGCCTGACAGTCAATTCCTTTTTATATGGAAAGAGGTTCGCTCTTGTGCATAAACAACGATCACAGCAAACCGTGGTTGGGGTCTTTTTAGAACAGGGATCCCCAACCACCAGTCTGTGGATCGTACCAGGCCACGGCATGCCAGCAACCGGTCCGCACAAACAAGCAAAGCCCCATCCGCAGGATGCAGGCAGCACAAAAACCACACACCCTCCGGTCCGTGGAAAAACGTCTCTAGTCCCTGGTGTCCAAAAGGTTGGGGACCTCTGTTTAGAATATGATCTCTCTTTGAATCAGTCTGTACCTCTCTGAAGGAACGACAGCCCTTTAGTGGTCTAAAACAGAGGTCCCCAAACTTTTGAGTTTGGCAGCCCGGAAAGGGAGGCAGGCACTATTATGTGCCCATGCACACATGCAAATGGGCCTCGTGTGAGCGCATGTGCAAACGGGGCAGTGTGAGTGCCACAAATGGGACAGTGCTAGCGTGGTGAGATGTTTGGCACGGGGTGGTGCTAGTGCTGTTGGGACACTTGGTGTGGGGTGGTGCTAGCACCGAGGGACGCTTGCAGAGGTGCTAACGTGAGTGTGGGGGTAAGTGCATGCACACACACGTGTACTGGCCATCCGTTCACGCAGCCCATTGGCTGTGGCCCACAGGTTGGGGACCCCTGGTCTAAAAGGAAGCAGCAGAAGAATTTGGGAACTTCTGAACTTCTTAAGTATCAAAAATAAATCTTGTCTTCCTGATCTCACGGACACAGATGGGACACTGGGAGCTCCCAAAATGCAGATTGGAAACATGGACAGACATTCAAGCCAGGCATGCTGGTTTGTCGAGCGGGATCCTCAGTACCAACATGGTGACTCTTTCCTTTCATTTCACTGACTTCAATTCGGGTGTTTTATTTATTGATTTGATTTTGATCCCACCTTTGTTATTTTTATAAGTAACTCAAGGCAGTGAATATACCTAATACTCGATCTCTATGGAGATTCTCTGTCAATCCAGGTCCTGGTTGTCCCAAACATGCTTTTTTCAGGAGGCAACTGGACTTTCTTTGTTATTTCCTTGAAGACGTTTCGCTTCTCATCCAAGAAGCTTCTTCAACTCTAACTGGATGGTGGGGAATGGAAGGATTTATATTCCTAGTGGACAGCTGGTCATTTGCACCACTCAGGTGACCCTGAGGACACAGGTAAACCTCCAAGTGGCCTCAACAACTCACTAAAAGAAAGCAAATGACCAGCTGTCTACAAGGAGTATAAATCTTTCCCACCATCCAGTCAGAGCTGAAGAAGCTTCTTGGAGGAGAAGCGAAACGTCTTCAAAGAAAAACAAGAAAGTCAAGTTGACTCTTGAAAAAGCACCATTGGGATACCTAGTACTTCCTCCTTCTATTTTCCCCACAACAAAAACCCTGTGAGGTGGGTTTAACTGAGACAGGGACTGGCTCCAAATCACCCAGTTGGCTTTTTAAGGTGGGACTAGAACTCACAACTCTCCTGTTTTCTGGCCTGGCATCCTTCACCACACTGAGCATCAAACTGGTTCTCAATTGAAATGAAATCCCCTGGGCATTTTAGCAATCCGTTCTTTGCTGAATCACCTCTCCTTGGTCCCTCCAAATTAAATCCCTTTTTCTCCCGCCCGTCTCTTACCGTCATGTTGTTATAGAGCTGCAGAGAGAAGCCCTGATGTGTGACCTCAATGGCATTCATGCAGTTGACTTTGGGGGCTGAGCTGCAAGCGCCGTTGTGAAGAATCACTTCAACGCCCTCCTCTTTGTCCTCAAACAAGGTGTAGGAACAGTTGCCCATCAGCTTAAAATCCAGCCCATCGAAGGTGACAATGTGTCTGGTTGAACTTCCCATGCAGGTACCTACAAAGAGGAAGTTGAAAGAGGACCTTCAGAGGACCCTACTTATTTGTTACACGCCCCTCTTCTTTTGCTACACACTTGTAAAGCAACAGGGGAACTTCAGCAATAACAACAACAACAAAACGAATGATGATGACGATGATGATGACGATGACGATGACAATAACAATAACAATAGAGTTGGAAGGGACCTTGGAGGTCTTCTAGTCCAACCCCCTGCTCAAGCAGGAGACCCTATATCATTTCAGACAAGTGGCTGTCCAATCTCTTCTTAAAAAGCTCCAGTGTTGGAGCATTCACAACTTCTGGAGGCAGGTTGTTCCACTGGTTGATTGTTCTAACTGTCAGGAAGTTTCTCCTTAGTTCTAGGTTGCTTCTCTCCTTGATGAGTTTCCATCCGTTGCTTCTTGTCCTGCCTTCAGGCGCTTTGGAGAATAGCTTGACTCCCTCTTCTTTGGGGCCCTATTGGGTTCAACCAAACTGTGTAAATTTTTTCACCGAGGGATGAGTGACGTCTCAAGAACCCTCCTACGACATCCTTCCTACATCCACCACACCTCTGAAGGCAAATTCAATTTAAGCAAAGTTTAAATGTTAAAAAAAAACCAACAACAGAGTATTAAAACTTCTAACACGAACATTTGCAGACCCAAGGAAA
>NW_015394285.1:0-7163 GCF_001527695.2 Protobothrops mucrosquamatus
TCCCTTTCTCCTTTCTTCCTCCCTCCCTCCCTCCCTCCATTCCTCCCTCCTTGATGCATCTCCTTCCCTCTCCTCCTCCTCACTTCCTTCTCCAGTCCATCTCCTTCCCTCTCTTCCTCTCTCCTCCTCTCTCCCTCCCTCCCTTCCCAATTCATCTTTTCTTTCTTTCTCTCTTTCTTTCTTTCTTTCTTTCTTTCTTATTTTCTTTCTTTCTTTCTGTTTCCTTCTCGCATCCATCCCCTTCTCTCTCTTTCCCTTCCTTCCTTCCTTCCTTCCTTCCTTCCTTCCTTCCTTCCTTCCTTCCTTCCTTCCTTCCTTCCTTCCTTCCTCCCTGATGCATCTCCTTCCCTCTCTCCCTCTTCCTTTCCTTCTCCGATCCATCCCCTTCTCTCTCCTTCTCTTTCTCCTTCCCTTTTTCAATGAAGTGACCCGGTGAGGCAGGAACAAGAACTCCCAGCCAGGACGATAACGGCCACCATAACTAAAGACGGCTGTCTGGCATTTTGAGTAAGGCAACAGGCTAGAAATCAGGAAACGGTGAGTTCTACTTCTGCCTTGGGCCCAAATGCAGCTGTGTGGCCTTGGGCCAGCCGCTTTCTCTTAGCCCTGAGAAAGAGGCAATGGCAAACCACTTCTGGGGGAAAAAAAAATCCGGCCAGGAAAACTGCAGGGATTTTTTCGAGCAGCCTCCGAGGATCAGACACAATTGGATGGAAGGAAAACAAGAAGAAAAAAGGCACCAGACTGGAGAGAATGGCTTGTTCTCTAATCCATACTGGCAAAATTTCCGAACAACAAGTCATTTATGGCGCTCCCATATGGGCCTCCTGTCGGATGTGCATTTATGGGAGCTGAGTGGGAGAGGAAGGCGTTTGCAAACAGCCTGCTGACTAAAGAAGATGCACTAGGAAACACGGAGAACTTTCCCGGCTTCCTTTTCTCGCCGGTTGGCTGCAGGACATTTCCGTAGTTTCCGAGGATTTTTCCTGGGTGCTTGATTCTCAGAAGGTGCTAGCCTAGAAAGACCAGGAGACAGTGAGTTCTAGTCCCGCCTAAGCCATGAAAGCCATCCGGGTGGTTTTGGGCCAATCACCAGGAGACGCTGAGTTCTAGTCCCGCCTTAGATATGAAAGCTGGCTGGGTGACTTTGAGCCAATCACCAGGAGACGGAGAGTTCTAGTCCCGCCTTAGATATGAAAGCTGGTTGGGTGACTTTGGGCCAATCACCAGGAGATGGTGAGTTCTAGTCCCACCTTAGATATGAAAGCTGGTTGGGTGGCTTTGGGCCAATCACTAGGAGACGGTGAGTTCTAGTCCCACCTTAGATATGAAAGCTGGCTGGGTGACTTTGGGCCAATCACCAGGAGACGGTGAGTTCTAGTCCCACCTTAGACATGAAAGTGGGCTGGGTGACTTTGGGCCAATCACCAGGAGACGGCGAGTTCTAGTCCCGCCTTAGATATGAAAGCTGGTTGGGTGACTTTGGGCCAATCACCAGGAGACGGTGAGTTCTAGTCCCACCTTAGGCATGAAAGCTGGTTGGGTGATTTTGGGCCAATCACCAGGAGACAGTGGGATAGAAATTGTACTATTTCTTTTTTCTAGCATTTGTCCCACAGGGTCGCAGGTTGCCTTCCTTCGCACTTGTTGTTTAACAGAATATTTAAGATCTATTAACACATAGACATTGTGTTAATAATTATAATAAAAATAAGGCAACGTATTAGAAGCTTGTCGTGCAAGGAGCCTAAATAGAGCTGCTGCTGCTGCTGCTGTTACTATTATTACGGTTGGTTACAAAGTCCGCCAGATGTTTAGACCGGATTTGGCATTTTTTTATCCACCTATCGAGTCCTTCCCAAGGATCTGGGAGCACAAGAAGCCTCTCTGAGTCATCTCCCAATTCTATGGAACGGAACGGAACGGAACAAGAACAGAACAGAACAGAACAACAGAATAGAATAGAGAATAGAGAATAGAGAATAGAGAATTGAATAGAATAGAATAGAATAGAATAGAATAGAATAGAATAGAATAGAATAGAATAGAATAGAATAGTAAATATGGAATGGGATATAGAATAGAATAGAATATAGAAAATGGAATAGAATAGAATAGAATAGAATAGAATAGAATAGAATAGAATAGAATAGAATAGAATAGAAAATAAAATAAAATATGGAATGAAATAGAAATAGAATGGAATGGAATGGAACAAAATAGAATAGAATAGAATAGAATAGAATAGAATAGAATAGAATAGAATAGAATAGAATAGGAATAGGAATAGAATAGAATAGAAAATGTGGAATAGAATAGAATAGAAAATATGGAGTGGAATAGAATAGAATAGAATAGAATAGAATAGAATAGAATAGAATAGAATAGAATAGAATAGAAAATATGGAATGGAATGGAATGAAATGAAATGGAATACAATACAAACTTTATTGTCACTTTAAATGTACACTAATCCGCATACATTAAAATGAAATTTCTTTGCATTCATCTCTCAAAAAAAACCCCCCACCATTATGCGTGCACCCACACCCACACATATATATGTCACAGAGAAACATTACACTCTAGTTCGAATATGTACACATCCATGGCGGAAAAAAAGGGAATTTTTGCAAATTTACAAAACGGATGGCCTTGAGCTGCAGCCTGCTCCACCCCCACACCGAACTCCAGCATCTAGGACCCCTCCCCACGAGATTTAACTCTTTCCTTTCCTTCTTTTGTGTCTACATCTGTCTTCCCCCCCCCGGCGCAAACCTCCCGCAGTTCCTCCAGTCACGAATGACAGAACGGGTGTAAATTATGCAAATGTATACAAATTGTCGACATGGGCATAACTCCGCCGTGGGATTTGGGTGCACACTGAGCACGTACAGACTTTGCCAAGGCAACAGGTTTTTTTTTCCCCTGAATCAATGCCAACTTCGGGGGGGGGGGAACACAACTTACTGTCTTAGCTTTGAATTCCAGTTCGCCCTCATTTGCTCTCAGATTTCTGCCTTCGTCTTCAAGTCGCAGGATTTTTGTTGCCCCCGGGGAGGCTTGAAACCGAATTGTGGTGTATAGATAGTCCTCAACTTATTGCCAGAATTTCCTTGCTAAGCAAGGCAGCTGCAAAGTGAGTGATGCCCAAATTTTAGGACCTTTCCCCTGTCCTGACCACTTTCTACAGGGGGACGATCGAGTAGCATCCTGTCATACAGCATCACAGTCTGGTTTGGAAGCATCCCTGCTTCAGACAGGAAGGCGGTGCAGAGAGTGGTGAGGACAGCAGAAAAGATCATTGGCAGTTCCCTCCCTCCCATCCAGGACATAGCACAGAAGCGTTGTTTGAGCAGAGTCCGTAAGATTATCTGGGACACTACATGTCCTCTTCACGACCTGTTTTCCTTGTTCCCTTCTGGGAGGAGGGGGCTCCGTGGTATCCGAGGCAGAACATCCGGATTCAGCCACAGTTTCATTCCATACAGCATTAACCTTGTGAACTCTCAAGCTTCCTCCTCCCGTTATATATTCAAGATGGACAGTGTTTAATATTTATTTGCTACGTATATGTAGGGGTGTGGGTCTATACATATGTTGTATACAGTATGTTTAGGTGTGTGTCATGTATGTGTTTCACTTTGAGAGCGGGCCACTAAATTTCATTTTTGATGTGTGCCGTTGGGCCCACAGTAAAAAAAATGACAATAAAGGTCATCTTATCTTGTCTTATCTTTTGTGCCAAGGTTGTTAAGGGAATCCCTGAAGATAAGTGGATTGGGTGGTCGTAAAGCGAATCCAGCCTCTCCCCCTATTGACTTTGCTTGTCGGAAGCCGGCTGGGAAGGTGACAAATGTTGATCACGTGATCCCGGGAACGCCGCAAACCGTTTAAGTGCCAGTTGCCCAGCGCCCGAATTCTGAACGTGTGATTGTGGTGTTGCTGCAATGGTTATAATACAAGGATCAGTTGTAAGTCATTTTTTTTTCCAGGGCCATTGCAATTTTGAACGGTCACTAAATGGACGGTTGTAAGTTGAGAGCGCCCTCTGGAATGAAATGGGGAGGGACATAAAACCAAAATGCACAGAAGCATAGGAAGAATGGTTGCAGGTCTTTTTTAATGAGAGAAGGACGAGGTGGGATAGCAGTCTTCCAATCTCTCAGGGGCTGCCCCAAAGAAGAGGGAGTCAAGCTACTCTCCAAAGCTGGACAAGAAGCCATGGATAGAAACTAATCAAGGAGAGAAGCAAGCTAGAACTAAGGAGAAACTTCCTGACAGTTAGAACAATTAACCAGTGGAACAACCTGCCTCCAGAATTCATGAAAGCTCCAACACTGGAAGTTTTTAAGAAGAGACTGGACAGCCACTTGTCTGAAATGGTATCGGGTTTCCTGCCTGAGCAGGGGGTTGGACTAGATGACCTCCAAGGTCTCTTCTGTTATTCTGTCATTTTTTCCTACCTTAGTTTCAGCTCTTACCCATCTTGGTTTCAGTCATGGTCAAATGGCCTTCCTTTCCCTTCCTCTCCCTCTCTTTTTCCTTCCTTCCTTCTTTCCTTCCTTCCTTCCCCTTCCCTTCCTCTCCCTTTCTTTTTCCTCCCTCCCTCCCTTCCCTTCTTCTTCTTCCCTTTTTCCTTCCTTCCTTCCTTCCTTCCTTCCTTCCTTCCTTCCTTCCCTTCCCTTCCCTTCCCTTCCCTTCTCTTCCTCTCCCTCTCTCCTTCCTTCCTTCCTTCGTTATTTCCTTCCTTCCTTTCCCTTCCCTCCCCTCCCCTCCCCTCTTTTAATATATATAAAAAATAACTTGGTGGAGGCTTTAAACTAAAAAAAATGTATATATTTTTTTCCTTTTGAATATTATGAACCCCGTGCCCTTTCCTTTGGCGTCTTTTATTCATACTATATTGAGCATCAGCTGTGCGTTCAATAGTAAGTAACTATTTGCCCATCTATAGACATTTGGGGAAATATCTGTTTTTAAAGAAAAGAAGAAAAAATTATTTCCGTATGGAATTAGATTTGGTCCTTTTGTTTTTAAACGAGCGATCAGCGAACATGCTTCTGATTTGGTAGGCATTGAAAATGTTATTAGCCGTTAATCAATCAACTTCCATTTTTCTCGTGCTCTCTCTTCACAATGACGCCAGTGGACACACACGCACATCATCCCTCTTTCTTTCTTTCTTTCTTTCTTTCTTTCTTTCTTTCTTTCTTTCTTTCTTTCTTTCTTTCTTTCTTTCTTTCTTTCTTTCTTTCTTTCGTCTTTCTTTCTTTCTTTCTTTCTTTCTCTCTCTCTTTCTCTCTCTCTCTCTCTCTCACACACACACACACTCACAAACACACAAACCTCTTTCAGCTCTGCTCTGATGCCCTGTTTGGTACCATCACTCATTTTATAACAGTGTCCGATTGTGGGCACTGATAGGCAAAATAATCCTACATTTTTACGGGGCCAATATATCAGTTTACAGAACAGAGACTATCCTCCCGCAGATAATGGTCCAAAGGCCCATCTCCAGAACATCTCTGTGTTAAATATTTATTTGCACCTTTCCAGGCAATCGGAGCGAAGGTGCGGCCTATTTATCTCGCATTAAGCCTACCGTCTTTTGCCGTCCTTTCTCCGTTGTTAAGTAAAGCACACAAAATACAGGAAAGATTCTTACGTTTGGTAGTAAATACCCTCCCTGACTTCCAGATGTTCATCCACCAGCGGAATCTCTACCTAAAGAGTTGAAGGATGAGCCAAAAGGGGTCGATAGGCAGCGAGAAAAATGAAGATTTTTCAGGCTTTTACACAGCAGATTCTGTCGTTTTCTTCGTGCGACGAAATGCTTAATTTTAATCACGGGGAAAAGTCAGATTGGGAGACGAGCAGCGAAGAGCAGCGAAAGCTGTCGCGCTCAGAGCCTTTGCACGTTCTCCGCTTTCCTTCGGCAAACATCTTGAATTTCTAAAGTCCTTTGAACTTTCCATATGGCAGAACTGCTGGCAAAAAAGTTGGGACTGGGAAGCTCCACATATGAATTTATGTGCCCGGGGACGCGTTGGAAAGACGCTCGTATTGCGATTTTCGGAAGGCTGTGGATGGCGTTCAATATTTAGTGCGAAAACGCTGGCAACTCGAATCTCAGGGGCGACGGAACGCCAAATAATTCTGTTATTTATTTTTTTTAAATCAAAGAATGTGTGGCTCTTCCAGAGCCATCTTCCTGTCTGGCTCTCCTCTTCAATAAACTGCAACCTTCTTTCTCAAGCAGTCGCCATTTTTTTTATTCCCGGCTTGGACTGAACCACCGATGAAGACTTTTCCTTCAACAAACGAAACGGGAAGGGGCTCTACGGAGCCAGCCCTGCCGAACAGCTTTTCCCAACCTGATCTCTTTCAGAAGGGCTGGACTACAACACCCATCTTTCCCAGCCCTGGTAGGTAGAGAGAACGATGTGGAATCCAACATTTTCAGATGCTTCCCTTGGAAAGTTGGACTCGCTCTGGCCGACGTCCATCCCCCCAAACCCAATGACAGGTAATCCTCGACTTATAACCGCTGGTTTAGTGACCGTTCAAAGTTACAACGGGATTGAAAAGAGCGACTTATGGCCAGTTTTCACACTTACGACCATAGGAGCAATCCCGTGGCCACGTGATCAAAATTCGGACACTTGGCAACTGACTCGTATTTATGACGGTTGCAGCATCCTGGGGGTCACGTGACCCCCTTTTGCAAAGTCAGTGGGGGAAGCCAGAGTCACATTAACAACCAGGTTACTACCTTATCAACTGCAATGATTCTCTTAACAACGGAGGCAGGAAAGGTTGTAAAATGGGGCAAAACTTCCTTAGCAAAGGTCTCGCTTAGCGACAAAAAGTTTGGGAGCAATTGTAGTGTGAGAGCAATTCTAGTCCAACCCCCTACTCAGGCAGGAAAACCCTACACCATTTCAGACAAACGGCTGTCCAGTCTCTTCTTAAAAACTTCCAGTGTTGGAGCATTCACCGCTTCTGGAGGCAGGTTGTTCCACTGGTTAATAGAACAATTTTTCCAACCACAACAACAACCACAACAACAACAACAACAACAACAACAACAACAACAACAACAACAACAATAATAATAATAATAATAATAATAATAATAATAATAATAATAATAATAATAA
>NW_015394285.1:9607-12334 GCF_001527695.2 Protobothrops mucrosquamatus
GAGGAAGATGGAGGGAGGGAGAGGGAGGGACAGGAGGGGGAGGAGGGGAGGAAGAGGACGGAGGAAGAGGAGGGCAGTGGGAGGGAGAAGGAAAGGAGAAGAAAGAGGAAGAGGAAGGGAAGGAAGAGGAGGGGAGGGGAGGAAGAGGAAGAGGAAGAGGAAGAGGAAGGAGGAGGAGGAGAAAGGGAAGGAAGAGGAAGATGGAGGGAGGGAGAGGGACAGGAGGGGGAGGGGGAGGAAGAGGAAGTGTCCCCTGCATGTCCAGAAAGATTGGAAAAAGTTTTGCACGCCGGACTCCCTTTCTTGGCGTCTCCAAATCATTAAAACTGGGTCAATTCATCCCAAATCGGAGAAGGATCTTCCCTCGGATGCTGAGGATGAGGGTTTCAGTGACTTCTGCAGCCTGTGGAAAATCCCCAAGTCAGCAGATGAAGTTAAAAGGCAACAAAAAAAGGAGAGACAGAAACGAGTGAGAAGCTTAATCTATTTTAGGGTTAACTTTAATAACGAAGGCTGGTGGGATCAATGAGCCTTTACCCAAAAAAAAAAAAAAAAAAAGCGAGTCAAGCCATTTTAGTTTAAAATGTTGAATCATCAAATCGGTTCGATTCAGGGGAAAAAAAAAAAAGAGTGCCTTTCTGTCGACCCAAGATTCCTAACTATTAAACTCGCCATTTGATTAAAACCCCCACCACATTTGATCTGTCAAATCAATGGAGCAATTTGATTCAAAGGGGCGATTTACTCAGAGCACTTGAAAATAATTTCCACAGCAGTTCTTTGCGCAGCCCTATTGATACTTTAACAATTGCTTGGGTTTCTTAGCAATCGAAACCTTCTGGAGATATATATATATATATATATATATATATATATATATATATATATATATATATATATATATAATTTAAAAAATACCCAAATCACGTATATTCTGCTTCTATACAGAATAAATACATGCACAGGCGCACACAAATTCAAGTTATATACCTTGCTTGATTGCGTTCCCTCTGAAAATGATCCAAAAATCTATCAAGAATAGAATAGAATAGAATAGAATTAGAATTAGAATTAGAATTAGAATTAGAATTAGAATTAGAATTAGAATTAGAATTAGAATTAGAATTAGAATTAGAATTAGAATTAGAATAGAGTAGAGTAGACAATAGAATTGTCTGAAATGGTATAGAGTTTCCTGCCTGAGCAAGGGTTGGACTGGATGACCTCTAAGGTCCCTTCCAACTTTATTATAGGCTAGGCTAGGTTAGGTTAGGTTAGGTTAGGTTAGAATAGAATAGAACAGAACAGAACAGAACAGAACAGAATAGAACAGAATAGAATAGAATAGAATAGAATAGAATAGAATAGGTCAGAACAGAACAGAACAGAATAGAATAGAATAGAATAGAATAGAATAGAATAGAAAGGGACCTTGGAGGTCTTCTAGTCCAGCCCCCTGCTCAAGCAGGAGAACCTATACCGTCTCAGACAGGTGATTGTCTAGTCTCTTCTTAAAAACCTCCAGTGATGGCACACCCACAATTTCTGGTGGCAAGCTGTTCCACTGGTTAATTGTCCTCACTGGAATTATGTTTCTCCTTAATTCCAGGTTGCTTCTCTCTCTGATCAGCTTCCAACCATTGCTTCTTTTGCATGTCAGCTGTTTCTCCACCCAGGTGGGGTTTAGAGCGCTCAACCCATCTTAAACCTATTTAAATCACACCTGACCATCACAAGACCCACCACAAGACCCTCACTTGACACAACCCACACCTGACCCAGCTCTTCTCGCTGGAGAATTCTGGGAGTTGAAGTCCACCCATCTTTAAGTTGCCACAGTTGAGGACCCCTGGGTTAGATTTCCCACAAATTTCCCTCTATTATGTTGAAGGATAAATGCGGGCAGGGGGGAGGTGTGTGTGTGTGTCTGTGTCTGTGTCTGTGTGTCTGTTTTAAAACCTTTTCATGCACTATTGGAATGCATGGCACTGTGTTGAGGCAAATTCTGTATGTGTGTGTCTGTGTATTCAAAACTTGGCAAATGCCACTGTGAATTATTTAACGAGATAAATTGCCTCCTTTAATTAATATGTAAAAGGAAAAGAGAAACTGAAATGCATTGTTCTGTTTGGGCGCATCTGTCTATACGTCTGCCCGTAGAGCAGTGATGGCGAACCTTTTAGAGACCGAGTGCCCAAACTGCAACCCAAAACCCACTTATGCATCGTCGAGTGCCGGGTGGGTGTGGCCCATTGGGTGGGTGTGGCCCATTGGGTGGGCGTGGCTGCGGTGGTCACGGCAGACTGGGCGGGACTAAAAAGTTCAGTCAATCAATTCCAACTTTGCAAGATCTTTTTTTTCCCCGCGAGAAGTTGAAATTGACTGATTGAACCTTTTTTTTTTTTTTTTGCACACGGCGGCGGAGGCCTAAAGCGAAAAGGTTTTATAAAACCCAGCGGAAGGCCTAGGACTGGGGCGACGGCGCGCGTGCCCACAGAGAAGGCTCTGAGTGCCGCCTCTGGCACCCGTGCCATAGGTTCGCCACCACTGCCGTAGAGCATATGTCTCCACATCTTCCACCTAAAACCGAGACTCAAGGAGAACAACCCTGGTTTGGAACAGCTGCAACGGCCTCTTTTCTGCCTCCATCCTGACTTTCCGGATTGCAGACAAAAAAAATTATATATATATATATATATTTCCTCTAGAGACCCATGTTAAAAAGAT
>NW_015394286.1:0-2652 GCF_001527695.2 Protobothrops mucrosquamatus
CAGTGATGTCAACCCCAAAAGGGGAGGCTTTTAAGGGTCCTTGGTGCTGTCTGAGCTTGGTTGCATTCTTACAAATGTTTCATTACCCAAACTAGGTGATCAATCAGCATTGATAATGTTACCTAGTCTGGGTAAGGAAACATCTTCCAGAAAACAACCAAGCTCAGAGAGCACCAAGGACTCCCCCATTTCAACCCTCGGCTTCCAATATATGCTAATTTTATTGGGGAGCCTTTTACGAGAACAATTTAGAGATGTTGTGGTCCAGAAAGAGTGTCAAATGTCTTCCCTTGCCGCAAACTTTTTTTTTTTTTTGCTTCTTGTAATTGCATCTTAGTCTGGCTAGATGGCGGCAGCATCCAGATGACCTTGACGGATTTCAAGAAACTGAACAGAGTCAGATCTGTGTAGAACTAGAACGGAAGAGAACTAAGAAATCACAAAACTGTAGTAGGGTGATCCCGGAAACTGGAAAGCCTTCCCGAAGACAGGGATGGGACCCCTTTCTGCATTGTTGCCAAGAAAACGGCATGAATTACATACAAGCTTGATTTGAAGGACATCTTACCTTTCTGTTATTGGGGCTCTTGGTAGTGGAGACGTTTAAAGCTACTCTGATGGACACCATAGTCCAGATCCGAGTTTCTCAACCTTGGCCATTTGAAGATGTGTGGACGTCAGCTCCCAGAATTTCCCAGCCTGCATGCCGACTGAGGAATTTTGGAATTGAAGTCCGCATATTTTCAAGTGGCCAAGGTTGACTAGCAAGACTGTGAGAGAAGGGCCCCAAGCATAGTAGTTCCTATTAGCAGTGGCGGCGAACCTATGGCACACGTGCCAGAGATGGCACGCGGAGCCCTCTCTGTGGGCACGCACCATCGCCCCAGCACACGTGGTCTCTTAAAGTTCGCCATCACTGGCCTAAGGCCAGCCAGCCTGGAGCCGCCATTGGGGAGCCCACCATCCCACCCGCCAGAGACCCCCTGGATCTCCCCTAATCCTGCCCGGCTCCCACAGGTGTCCCTCCCCATAAGCGACATCGAGGTGGCCATGCCCACCCCAGACATGCCCACCCAATCTGCCATGACTACTGCAGCCACACCCATCCAGTGACCACGCCCACCCAGTCTGCCAAGCCCACTGGAGCTGCGCCCGCTGAGTGGGCCACACCCACCCGGCACCTGGCGATACATAAGTGGGTTTTGGGTTGCAGTTTGGGCACTCGGTCTCTAAAAGGTTTGCCATCAATGTCCTGTAGCAAGAATATATTGCTGCAGTTTTCCATCTTCCTTTACAATTTCTGTTGTTAGAATTTGAGGCTTGTGCTTAAAGGCGGCTGATCTAGAGGACTTTGAAAAGTGTGCTGTGCGATTTTGTTTTGTTTTTTCTTGTTTGTTTTGTTTAATTTGCAAAACTAGCAAAACCTTGTGGTGCTTTCAAAGCTAATATTTGGGGTGTGGGAGGGGGATAGGTGGCAGAAATTCTGTGTGTGTGTGTGTGTGTGTGTGTGTGAGAGAGAGAGAGAGAGAGAGAGAGAGAGAGAGAGAGAGAGAGAGAGAGAGAGAGAGAGAGAGAGAGAGAGAGAGAGAGAGAGAGAGAGAGTTCAAAATTAGATCATAAGATTTAAAAAGTGCATATCCAAATGTCAGTGGTGTACTAACCTCTGTACTGGTGTCAGGATATTCAAATTAAGGCAATCTGTTTAAAATGTGGACCCCATTAAATTGTCTGGCATTGCTTCACAAATTTATAAATGTATTTCCATATAAAAATAAACACCAAATCTACCAATAGCTGCAGAATCAGCTTAAACAATCTACCGTCAGTCTCAAGGTGTTTTTTTCCCCCCAGCTTATCTCCTCTCAACATTTTATAGAGTTTATTTCCATAGGACATTTGGAAACAATGGGTTGCAAACCAGAATGTGCTTTAATGCATTAGTAAATTCGTGTTATCTTCATTTTATTTTTCATTTGAAATTTCCTTTAACTCCTTTCCATCTCACATTTGCCCATGAATAAATCAGACATTAAAGGGAAGGCTGGCTGGGTGAAACATACTGTCTTGGGCTGCAATCTTGGTTACAACATTGCAACAACATCTTCATAAAGGTACATTGTGATGGGGAGACGTCGTGGGGAATTACAGACTTATAAAATAAGAATAATAATGTCCTCCCTTGAAAGACTGCCATAAAGATAAATGAAAGAAGGATTTGAAAGCACGTTAAACAGGGGAAAGGCATAAGATACAGAAGCAATCGCTTCCAATGAGGTTTCAATAATAGCTCTTTGTTTACTAGCAACTTTGCTGTATACACACACTAAGGAAACCAAACACATAGAAAGAGATGGACAGAAAGCAAGCAAGGAAAAGGCATTTACTACATCTCCCTACATAACTGTATTTGATTGCTGCTTGAATAGTGCAGTCATAAAGCATTCTTTTCTCATCTTTTTTTGCATTCTGTGGTCTAAAAACAATTTAAAGTGAACAAAATGCATGTGTGTGTGTGTGTGTGTGTGTGTGTGTGTGTGTGTGGAACAGCACTGTTTTTACACTGGTTCCAATATTAGATTCTTTCTTCTTCTTCTTCTTTCTTTCTCTCTCTCTCTCTCTCTCTCTCTCTCTCTCTCTCTCTCTCTCTCTCTC
>NW_015394286.1:2923-12331 GCF_001527695.2 Protobothrops mucrosquamatus
CCTCTCCTCCCTCTCTCTCTCTCTCTCTCTCTCTCTCTCTCTCTCTCTCTCTCTCTCTCTCTCCCTCCCTCCCTCCCTCCCTCCCTCCCTCCCTTCCCTCCCATGAATACCCAGTGATTCAATCTGGTCGATCTCTATGGTTGAATAAACTCTTTGATTTTCGAATTATTTTGAGATTAACTGAATTTGAAACGGGCGCCGCCTGCAATGTCTCGCTGGCACAGAAAGATGAGCTGGGTTATTGACGGAGAAAGTTGCAAAAAACTGCATTTTCCCATTATTACTTGCTAACGCTGACCCTTGTCCTCACTTGTCAGGTTGCCAGGTGGCCATTAAGGCAAGGAGAAGCTGACTGGAAAAGTTCAATTTGATATCGTCTCTCCTGACCAGCTTCATAGAGTTAAAAGAGGGTTCATTTGGCACAAAAGATGCCAGGGTTTTTTGTGCACATCCAAAAGGAAGGCTGTGGCACTTTAGAGAAGACAGCTGATGAACAAATATAAAAATCAAAGAGGAGAAGTCCTAGGATGGCAGATAGGGAGAGCTTTGTTCCACAATTTGGCTGCCAAATAACCAGAGATAAATCCATCCCTGTGTAAAACTAATGTTCCTTGCATTCAACTAACCAGCATAGGACAGTGAGAAAGAACTTTAACTGGAACCAGACAGAGAGATGCTCCTGTGGGTTTTTTGTTTCCTACCTGAGTTCAAACTTTTATTGGTTTATTCAAAAAAAGTAATAGAAAAGTAGGAGGAGGGGAGGGAAAGGGGAAAAAAAGATCTAGTGTAAAGAGGGGGAAAGAAAGAAAAAAGCACCAACTTCCGACAATCTTTAGTACAGTGGAAGGTAACAACATTACCACCACAACTGTTTACTTTTACACAGCAGTATGTACAAGCCGTGCCTATAACAATAAACCTATCTAATTAGCCAAAACAAAATCAATCGATTTTGCTTTTTAATAATAATTCCTTTATTGATTAGACCGTGGGACATATCAAGGTGCAGAGTTCCAAACACACGTTATGCTAAAATGCAGCAGAAACAGTTTAGAATGGAATTGGTCAAGATATAATTCAGAATAAAACAGAAACAAAATACAACTTAAAATGAAATTGGGATCAAATACATTTTTAAAATGAAATTAGAATCAAATACGGCAATTTAAGATGTAGATAGATGTTGTTGTTAGTTGCGAAGTCGTGTCTGACCCATCGCGACCCCATGGACAACGTTCCTCCAGGCCTTCCTGTCCTCTACCATCTTCTGGAGTCCATTTAAGCTCACGCCTACTGCTTCAGTGACTCCATCCAGCCACCTCATTCTCTGTCATCCCCTTCTTCTATTGCCCTCCATCTTTCCCAGCATTAGGCTCTTCTCCAGTGAGTCCTTCCTTCTCATTAAGTGGCCAAAGTACTTGAGTTTCAACTTCAGGATCTGGCCTTCTAAAGAGCAGTCAGGGTTGATCTCCTCTAGGACTGACCGGTTTGATCGCCTTGCAATCCAGGGTAGATAGACAAAATGTGATAAAATTGTATTTCACTATCACCCCTACAATCTACCCCAATCGGTCTCCCCTATGCTGATCTCAGCCAAACCATTTTGCTTTTTGTTTTCTACCTGATCTCTTCTATGAAATACAGAATTTGTATTTTAAAAAAAATTCAAGGAAGAGAATTTCAGGAAAGATCATGCAGGGCAGGGCAGAGGGTGTAGTTTGTAGGCTTAATGGCAAGGTGGGTCAAGGTGTCTGTGCGTGACCTGTTTTGCATAAAAGCATCATATATTTTTTTGCAACTGTTTGCAAATCCCTCCCTTCTGCAGCCTGACTCGCAAGGAATGGCCTCAGGAGGGAACTTCTATCCCTCTTCTTTCAATCTTGGGGTCAGAGGTATTTGCAAGGAAGGGCAAGGGAGGGGGCAAGCAGAGGGAATGGCCTTGAGGAAA
Source organism: Protobothrops mucrosquamatus (assembly GCF_001527695.2). NCBI lineage: Eukaryota > Metazoa > Chordata > Lepidosauria > Squamata > Viperidae > Protobothrops > Protobothrops mucrosquamatus. The sequence goes on from NW_015394286.1 coordinate 4,872, forward strand.
GCAAAGAATTGCTACCAAGGCAACCGTCAAATAATAAGAATAACCAGAACCTGGATTAAGAAAATTAACTTGGAAAAAAAAATCTGTTTCTATAGCTATTGCAATAAAAAATAGTACAGAGAGTTCTCAACTTAACGGCCACAATGGAGCCCAACATTTCTATTGCTAAATGAAACCGTTATTAAGTGAGTTTTGTCCCATTTTAAGACCTTTCTTGCCACAGTTGCTAAGTGAATCCCTGCAGTTGTTAAGTTAGTAACACGATCGTTAAGCGAATCTGGCTTCCCCCATTGGTCAGAAAGTCACTGAATGAAATTCAGTCTTTAGTCTAGGTCAGTACCATAAAGATATCTTCTCTGTGCCATGAAAAGCTAGCAGATATAATTGATATCAATTCTGTATTTTTCTTATGTTGAAAGGATCACGCACCTCGGTTCCAATTTACATGAAAGCTGGGACATGACTGTTGAAGTAAAGACAAGGATAGAAAAAGCCCGAACAGCATTCTTCAAAATGAAAAAGGTCTTCTGCAGTCACGACATAAGCCTAAGACTGAAAATCAGGCTTGTCAGATGCTATATTTTTCCTATCCTGCTCTATGGAGTAGAGAGCTGGTCTCTGACAGAAGGCCACCTGAAGAGACTAGAAGCATCTGAAATGTGGATTTACAGGCCGCTGTTACGCATAAGCTGGGTTGACAAGATCAGAAATGAGGAGGTGATAAGCCACCTGGGAAAGCCAAGGGAAATCATCAAAACAATTAAAAAAACGAAAATTAGAATATTTCGGACATGTGATGCGACACCTAGAAAATTACGGCCTACTCCATTTAATCCTCCAGGGAAAGATTGAAGGCAAACGAGGTCCAGGCAGAAGAAGAACATCGTGGCTTCAAAATCTAAGGGACTGGTTTGGACAAAACTCAGCAGCACTTTTTCGTGCGGCTGCTGATAAAAACAGGATCGCCAACATGATCGCCAACATCCGATAACAGATATGGCACAACCAGAAGAAGAATTTTCTTATACCATGCTAGCAAAGACTGGTAAAGTTCAGCATTTATTTAAAAATGTGGCAATTACCTTATTACATCCAGACTGCAGTATAAACCTATGTCTCGTTACACCAGACAGAAGTTTATACTGCAGTCTAGATTTCAGTCTCCTGCATTATATTCAGCAGTAAAGAACTCTAAAAAAATATTCACAGGTGGTGCTGTGGTTATTTAATATTGCTGTTATTATGTGGTAACCGAATCTCTCTTTTTTTCATCTGCAGCGCTAAGAGCTGAAGAAGTTCTCTCTTTCCATCTGCAAAGCAAATCAGTTTCCACCAAGCAAAGGTCTCTCTCCCGATGGAGCCAAGGTGGACCAACATACAGCTCAATTATGATTTTATCCCCATTTCAAAATCTCTGCAGGCAGTGCAAAGCAAAAGCCCTTCAGGGTTTGGCCTTGTTAAGCTGGAAGCCCTGAGAGATGAAGGAAGACTGTGGTCCTACATGGAAATAAGGAGGGGACAAATTCTTTGCAGAACTATAGTTAGGTTTAACCGTTTAGCTGGTGCTGCAGAAGACTCCTGCGAGTCCCCTGGACTGCAAGGCGATCAAACCGGTCAGTCCTTGAGGAGATCAATTCTGACTGCTCTTTAGAAGGCCAGATCCTGAAGTTGAAACTCAAGTACTTTGGCCACCTAATGAGAAGGAAGGACTCACTGGAGAAGAGCCTAACGCTGGGAAAGATGGAGGGCAAGAGAAGAAGGGGACGACAGAGAAGGAGGTGGCTGGAGAGAGTCACTGAAGCAGGAGGCGTGAGCTTCAATGGACTCCAGAAGATGGCAGAGGACAGGAAGGCCTTGAGGAACGTTGTCCATGGGGTTGCAATGGGTCAGACACGACTTCGCAACTAACAACAACAACAACCCTCTAGCACCTTGAGAATTATCAAGAGAAACAATAACAATGTCTTTTCCACTGCCTCCAAAGAGTGAATGAAGCCACACTTGATTAAAGCTTCTTTTATAAAAGTAAAATACTTCTGCTATTCTCCTTCTAAAGGAAAACTTGCAGAAAAAGAGGACCCAAAAGATTAGGACCTACCTGGAAAGTCCTCCAGTTCTACTTTCAATATGTCTAAGACTAATTCATATTGCATGCTAAGTCCCAGTGAGGTGTATTTGGTTTTCAGCTTAATAGGAATTCACCCACTGGGGTTTAGAAAGCTATATTTATGGATTACCTTGCTGCATCAACGGAACACTGAGGTTGACTCAATAAATCTTGATTAAGTACAGTGTGGCATGCATATTGTAAATCCAACCAATACTCTGCATTACAAAGTAATGATCAACTGACATTTGCTTGGATGGTAGGTTAGGTCCATGCATCCCACAGTCCGGAATCCTGCTGCAGTAAAGCTATTATCTATCTATTTATGTATTTATTATATAATTTTAAAAATTCTCTATATATAACAATATGGTGTCCATTAGATTTGGGCCCCATTTTTTTCTCACACTAATGATGTGACTGAAAGATGACCTTGGTCTCAATCTCACCAGGGATTTACTACATATAGCAATACCACTTAGACTTATATACTGCTTCACAGTGCTTTTACAGTCCTTTCTAAGCAGTGTACAGAGTCAGCCTCTTGCCCCCAACAATCTGGGTCCTCATTTTACCGACCTCAGAAGGATGGAAGGCTGAGTCAACCTTGAGCCGGTGAGAATCGAACTGCTAGCGGCTGGCAGAATTAGCCTGCAATACCGCATTCTAACCACTGGGTCACCACAGCTTGTATACATATACATATGTATATATGTGTGTATATATATGTATATAGTGTATATTGGGGAGGGAGGAGAGAAGAGGAGAGGAGGGGAGAATCCCAATTTGCTTTGTTCTCAGCTGATGCCATGGACGGAAGCTTATCAAGAAGACATCCAACCTGGAACTAAGGAGAAATTTCCTGATAGTGAGGACAATTAACCAGTGGAACGACTTGCTTCCAGAAGTTCTGGATGCTGCATCTCTGGAAGTTTTCAAGAAGAGATTGGACAACCATTTGTCTGAAATGGTATAGGTCAGTGATGGTGAACCTTTTAGAGATCAGGTGCCCCAAAACCATCCCCCCGCCCCCGCCCCGCCTCCTGCCCTGCCTACTCCACCCCCACCCACCCCCTGCCCCACCCACCTGCAGAGCCACACATCGCCTCCATGGCCTGCTGCAGCAGATCGGCAGGCAGCCCTGCAGCACCATGGCAGCCATGCCCTCTGCCCACACCCTGCAGCATCATCTGCATGCTATGGGGTGCGAGGGTGGAGTCTTGTTCCCGTTGCCCGGGGGCGACTCTCCTCCAGGAGGGTTGTTGGTGAGGAGGGGGCCATGGGGGGAGGCGGGGCTGAGGCAACGGCGTGCATGCCCACAGAGAGGGCTCCGAGTGCTGCCTCTGGCACCCGTGCCATAGGTTCGCCACCACTGGTATAGGTTCCTTCCAACTCTGTTATTCTGTTGTTATTCTATTATTCTGTCCAATATATTTCACTTTCCTTTCTTCTCCTCCTTTTTACAGACTTACCAGTTCTCAGCACCTTCCCACACTAGCTTTCATTAAATAGCTGATGCTTTCCCAAATCCATCAGCCTCTCAGCAGAAACCTGTAAGAAAAAAAGAATCTAATGGTCCCATTTACTTCTTCTTTTTTTTTAACACAGCAGAACCAGCAGCCCTTTTCTTGCGTCCAATTATTTCAGGGGGTAGGGATGAGTTTAGATGGCTTTTTAAGGCCAGCTTTGTCAAAATAATTCAATCTACTATTAGAACCCTTCTCCTAACTGGTCTGCTCCTAATTACACAAATGCAAGGGTACCCATTCACACTGAATACAAGGAAAGCACTGCTGTTCCACAAGAGTTTCCTGGGGATAATCACATAATTTTGTGCCTATTTTCCAACTGTGCCTAATAAAAAAAGACCTATGGGATCTCTCTCTCTCTCTCTCTCTCCCTCTCTCTCTCTCTCTCTCTCTCTCTCTCTCTCTCTCTCTCTCTCTCTCTCTCTCTCTCTCTCTCTCATCTATCTATCTATCTATCTATCATCCATCTATCTATCTATCATCTATCTATCTATCCAGCTATTATCTCTCTCTATCTATCTATTTCTCTATCTATCCATCCATCCATCCATCCATCTATCTATCTATCTGTCTGTCTGTCTGTCTGTCTGTCTGTCTGTCTGTCTGTCTGTCTATCATCTATCTATCTATCTATCTATCATCCATCTATCATCTATCTATCTATCATCTATCATCTATCATCTATCTATCTATCTATCTATCTATCTTTTTTTAATTTAATTTATACCCCGCCCTTCTCCCGAGGGACTCAGGGCGGCTTACAGGTAAATAAAAACAGTACTATACAATAAATATCTAAAAGCCAAATTAAAATATATATTAAATGACCTGTATTAGGTTTAAAATTATAAAATCCCTTTAAAATCCCTATAAAATCCCCCCCTAGGCCAATCTATCATCTATCTATCTATCTATCTATCTATCTATCTATCTATCTATCTATCTATCTATCTATCTATCTATCTATCTATCTATATCTATCTATCTATATCTATCTATCTATCTATCTATCTATCTATCTATCATCTCTCTCTCTTTCTCTCTCTCTCTCTCTCTCTCTCTCTCTCTCTCTCTCTCTCTCTCTCTCTCTCTCTCCCTCCCTCCCTCCCTCCTTCCCTCCCTCCCAGTGGCCATAATTATGCAATCTAATTGTGGCCTCTTTTTTTACTTAAATCAAGGAGAGAGAACTTCAAGCTGGGTACAAATGTATGTTTACTTGATATCAGCGACCACCAACACAATCCAATTTTTCTCTAGAAACAGCTGCAAAGCAGGCAAATCTCTGCACTTCAGGTGCGAAGGTGGTAGAGCTTAGGCAAATAGGAGGCGAGTATTTTATAAAGTAATTTCTGTCATCACTGCTACACTTTAATCTCCGCCCGCTGTGCTGAGAATCCTTGCTACCACCCTGTAAAAGAGGGGAGGTGTGTCCGTGCCCTCCCTGGGCCTCAGTTCTGTCAAGTTGGCATTTTGAAATCTATCCATCAATCTCACTCCTGTGGAATTTATTACCATTCAGCATATTTTATATAACCGCATCACATTTATTTCAGGAGGCTCTGGCCAATGCATTGATTTCCTTGGGTATTTATAGCTGTTGGTGCTTAGCCTCAGCTAAAACATACTTTGGCCATAAAAGTTTAACATTAGAAGGATATTATATCACCTTGGTAGAGGAGGTGAGTGAAAGGCTGAAGAATTTTTTATGGTTGAGGTACACAGGACTGAATTCAATCAATCAATCAGAATAGAAATGGAAATGGAAGGGACCTAGGAGATCTTCTAGTCCAACCCTGACCCTATACAATTTCAGACAAGTGGCTGTCCAGTCCGGTCTTAAAGACCTCCAGTGATGAAGGATTCACAACTTCTGAAGGCAAACCATTCTGTTCTCACTCTCAGGAAATTTCTCCTTAATTCCAGGTTGCTTCTCTCCTTGATTAGTTTCCATCCGTTGTTTCTTGTCCTGCTTTGGTGCTTTGGAAAATAAGTCGACCCCTTTGTGGCAGCCCCTCAAATATTAGAACTTTTCCCTACATGTTCTGCTGCTCATACGTTTATTTGAATTTACACTTTGGTTATTTTCTCCTTTTCATCCCTTGCTCAAACGTAGCAAGGGTCTCATTTCAAAAGGCCAGTGTTAAATAGAAGCATGATTGTAGAAATGTTGTATATTGCTATTGTTACTATTAGATTAGTATACTGTATAGTCTTATGGGAGGAGGAGGAGGAGGAGGAGGAAGGGAGGGAGGGAGGGAGGGAGGAGAGAGGAAGATTGCAGGTACTATGAATGATACACCTTTTTTACATGGTTGCCCTTCTANATCCATCCATCCATCCATCCATCCATCCATCCATCCATCTATCTATCTATCTATCTATCTATCTATCTATCTATCTATCTATCTATCGCTGTCCCTCTATCTATCTATCTATCTATCTATCTATCTATCTATCTATCTATCTATCTATCTATCTATCTATCTATCTATCATCTATCTATCTATCTATCTATCTATCTATCTATCTATCTATCTATCTATATCTATCTATTTATCATCTCTCTCTCTCTCTCTCTCTCTCTCTCTCTCTCTCCCTCCCTCCCTCCCTCCCAGTGGCCATAATTATGCAATCTAATTGTGGCCTCTTTTTTTACTTAAATCAAGGAGAGAGAACTTCAATCATACAAAAAAAGCTGGGTACAAATGTATGTTTATTTGATATCAGCGACCACCAACACAATCCAATTTTTCTCTAGAAACAGCTGCAAAGCAGGCAAATCTCTGCACTTCAGGTGTGAAGGTGGTAGAGCTTAGGCAAGCAGGAGGCGAGTATTTTATAAAGTAATTTCTGTCATCACTGCTACACTTTAATCTCCACCCGCTGTGCTGAGAATCCTTGCTACCACCCTGTAAAAGAGGGGAAGTGTGTCCGTGCCCTCCCTGGGCCTCAGTTCTGTCAAGTTGGCATTTTGAAATCTATCCATCAATCTCACTCCTGTGGAATTTATTACCATTCAGCATATTTTATATAACCGCATCACATTTATTTCAGGAGGCTCTGGCCAATGCATTGATTTCCTTGGGTATTTATAGCTGTGGGTGCTTAGCCTCAGCTAAAACATACTTTGGCCATAAAAGTTTAACATTAGAAGGATATTATATCACCTTGGTAGAGGAGGTGAGTGAAAGGCTGAAGAATTTTTTATGGTTGAGGTACACAGGAGTGAATTCAATCAATCAATCAGAATAGAAATGGAAATGGAAGGGACCTAGGAGATCTTCTAGTCCAACCCTGACCCTATACAATTTCAGACAAGTGGCTGTCCAGTCCGGTCTTAAAGACCTCCAGTGATGAAGGATTCACAACTTCTGAAGGCAAACCATTCTGTTCTCACTGTCAGGAAATTTCTCCTTAATTCCAGGTTGCTTCTCTCCTTGATTAGTTTCCATCCGTTGTTTCTTGTCCTGCTTTGGTGCTTTGGAAAATAAGTCGGCCCCTTTGTGGCAGCCCCTCAAATATTAGAACTTTTCCCTACATGTTCTGCTGCTCATACGTTTATTTGAATTTACACTTTGGTTATTTTCTCCTTTTCATCCCTTGCTCAAACGTAGCAAGGGTCTCGTTTCAAAAGGCCAGTGTTAAATAGAAGCATGATTGTAGAAATGTTGTATATTGCTATTGTTACTATTAGATTAGTATACTGTATAGTCTTATGGGAGGAGGAGGAGGAGGAGGAGGAAGGGAGGGAGGGAGGGAGGGAGGAGAGAGGAAGATTGCAGGTACTATGAATGATACACCTTTTTTACATGGTTGCCCTTCTA
>NW_015394287.1:0-1264 GCF_001527695.2 Protobothrops mucrosquamatus
GAGAGAGAGAGAGAGAGAGAGAGAGAGAGAGAGAGAGAGAGAGAGAGAGAGAGAGAGAGATTTCATCCTATCCCATTTCAGTCTCAACCAATGATAATAATTGTAAATGGCTTGTCTGATATGGAGTGAGGACAAAGCAGGAAACTTCTGTTTCCATTCCATGATTCTCTTGCATATTTACTGACCAGCTAAGATTTAGTGGGGTTGGACTCACAAAGTTGCTGTATCGGGCAACAGTACACTCTGTAGTGACTCAAGACAATATTTTCAATAGAAGGCACTTCCCCTGCACTCAGCAACAATTTCTACCAAGTCTTGGGAACTTTTAGCACCAACTTGTTCATTTTAATATTTAAAAAAAAATCCTTCCCACTTTTAGATTTCTTTTAGCCATGATTACAGATTTAAAAACAATGAATGGAGGGACAAAGTAGCTATGACTTGTTTAAAAAAACAGTTCCAAACAGTAATATATGGTTGTTTTAACTTTAGCTAAAGCTATTTGGAGTTCTTTTGAGGCCAGGCAAAACAGTAACTATAACATGTGAATTGGAAGGGAGAGTTGAAAAACCAAGGTTCATTATGTCCTGTTTTTATAATGCTAAATTACAGTATAGCATTTCCAAATAATAAGATGGTTGAAGATACATATGGTTAAGAGTATTTGCCTTTGAGGTTCAGGAGTATCTACAGTTTATAGTGCAAAATAGGATGCAGTTAGTATCATCAACTAAATTATTTAATAAAAAGTAATTGGACAGGCTGAACTTGTTGACTGAAACTGTAAATTAGAGACATCTTTACATTTTGAAACTCTTTTTGTTAAGTTTATTTTTATTAAAAATATTTCTGTTTTCTTATTATAGAATACTCTAAAACTTTTCAGACCAATTATAACATCATTCTAAAATATAGCAAGATGATGATTATGAATAGTTTTAATTGATTGTCTATTGAAACTGTTCCAATCAGGGTCACTGTAAATTAGAGCAGGCTATAAATACTAGAAATAAATAAAGTACCTGATAATTATTAACAATTTTTAAAAATTAAATTTTAAAAAAAGTACAAGTTACAGGCTAAAAAAAAGGCTAAAATGTAGAATAATTTTTTTTAATGATATCCAAAGATATTCCTCCACATACTCCTATTGATACTAGGACATATGTACTGTGACTCATTATTGTTACTTAGATTAAATTTAAATTTTAGATTTACATGTACATTTACAAACTACCGTAAAATGTTAATATCCAACTTCATT
>NW_015394287.1:4349-6937 GCF_001527695.2 Protobothrops mucrosquamatus
CCCTTTAAATGCCAAGGACCAACCATGTAAAATGTTAGGAAGATATGGTTGTTAACCACAGCAATGTTTTGGAAACAAGCAAAAGATAAGTCTTCACAACACGAAGGGGAACAAAAGAGAAGAAAAGGAGAAATCAAAGGATGGGAAATTTTAAGGGAATTTACATTAGATGTCTTGTAATCAGCAACAAAGAGACCTCGCTAGAGATTTGGGGGAGCTGCTACTTCATTTTTCATTAGCCCTTGTTAGGGAACTTCAGACGGCATGGATTCTTGCTTTGGCCTCTTCTTTCCCTACTGCCCTGACTCCTGGAAATAGCAGGACTGGATTCATTGAACTGGATTCCCCCCTTTCTGCTAGGTCATGCTTTTAAATAGCTTGAACTTGCAACTGTTGATTTGTTAGCATTGGGCATTCCGATGTCGATCTTTAAAATATTTTTTTAGTTATTTGTAATCTAAAATGCATTTCAGTATTGATAGTCTTTAGGAGCTATAGATCTGTTAATGCATCCAAATCAAACTGTAAAATCAGCAGATGTTTTAATTAGATATATACTGGCATCCTGCATTTTTAGACAATTCAAAATTCCTTTGTAATAAATCATTCTTTTTAAATACATTTGATTAAAGATAAGATAAAAATACAAAAAGAAACAAAAGTTAGAAAACTGACAGAAAGAGAAGTGCAAAGAAAGAAGAAAAAAGTAGTGACTCCCGACTTAATGCAGTAAGATACAATAAAAAAAAAAATATAACCTCAACCTTTTGCTTTACATTTCAAAACATTCCAGGCTATTCCTATAATAAGAAAATTATTCTAATCATCAAAACCTAAGATTAAAGTATCATTTTTTCCAGTTTCAAGTAAAGAGACTAGAAGCGGTTCCAAGTGGAAATAAAACAAGATAAATTCTTTTCTTTAATTAAAACAGTTTTGCCATCTCCCCTAATTTCATCAACTTTATTATCTGCTCTTCCAGTCTGGAAATTAGTGTGTCTTTCCATCTTTGTGCACATAAGACTTTCGCCACTGTAAACATAATTACAAAGTTCCAAATTTTCTTTAAAGTTCTTTGTCCATCAAACCTAAAAGGAAACTTCTGGTTTCAGTTTTATATTTATTTTAAGAATCTTCTGAATCATGATAAGCTCACCTAATGAAGACTTCATATTTGTGGTTTCAGAAATCTTGCATAGCTTTAAGATGGACAATAGGCAATTTGTTAAAGTGATTAGAAACTGACGTTTACAAACTTAGCTTCCTTTAAAAGTCTCCAGCATGGTTGCAGGCAAGATGGCTGATCCTGTCATCTCCTGGAGCTCGCACCTACGGAAAACCTGCTGTCCTGCAATCTCCTCATGAGGAGCAGCTGTCCGGAGCACATGTGGCCACTCTCCCATCTTTTTTTTGTCCAGAGAGGTTCCAAGGAACTGGTCTATCCACTGGGTTCCTTGCTCTTGGCTGTGATTGTCAGTATCACTTTTGTGGAGTTGTCTTTATATTTGCCATTCCCAGTAGTCCAGTAGGCAAGTGAATTTCTCTTCAAATAATTGCTTTGAGAAACTTAAGTAAAACCTCAAAGTAAAAACCTCATATGTTAGCAATTATAATTGGGAATATATATTTCTCTGTTTAATTGAATAACCTGATAATTCAAATCCTTTTAATACTATGGCAATACATTTTGGGAAAGAATATTCACAATGATCAATCAAATAAAATGTGTCATTCTCCATTATTTAAAGTAAACCTTGGTAAGCAAATGTTGTTTGTCACCCGATACAATGTATGAGTGCAAAACTTAAGTTCTTCCACTGGATATTTCTCCTCCCCAAGACAATTTAGTTTGGAATACAGGTAGTCCTTGATTTACAACAGTTTGTTTAGTGACCGTTCAAAGTTACAACTTCACTGAAAACAGTGACTTATGACCTTTTTTTGCACTTACGACCATTATGGCATCTCCATGGTCAGATGCTTGGCAACTGGTTCATATTTATGACGGTTGCAGCATCCCGCAGTCATATGATCCCCTTTTGACAAACAAAGTCAGTGAGGAGGCCAGATTCATTTAACAACCATGTTACTAACTTAACAAGTGGAGCGATTCACTTAACTATGGCAAGAAACGTCATAAAATGGGGCAAAACGTATTTAACAAATGTTTCACATTTTGGCAGAAATGGCTAAGATTTCTGCCTATTTAAAGGATTGCCCACAGGAAAGATGTATTTCGGTTTGGAGAAGATGGATAGATTATATTCAGAATAAATATGGGACTGATAAGTTCCATTTGGTTTTTGAGTAAATTTTATAATATTGGTATTGAGTAATTTATTATACTTCTTATATTTTTTCATCATTATATATTGTTATATTGATATTATTATTATATTGAGTAGGAGTTTTGTTTAATAATTAAGTTGATTATCTGTTTATTATTGTGTTTAATTTTTGATTTATTTAAATTAATTTTTTTAAAAAAAGAGTTAAAGTGTGTTAAAGATTTGGTTACTTATTTAGGTGGATAATGTTAGTTAGATTATGAATAATATATTTGTAACCCTGTGAACAGCTCTGGGAAG
>NW_015394287.1:6943-12326 GCF_001527695.2 Protobothrops mucrosquamatus
AACCCTGTGAACAGCTCTGGGAAGCGGGGGGGGGGCGGGGGGTTTGGGGGAGGGGAAGGGGGTTTATTTTGTAAATGTTATAAAACTTTTAATAAAAACAAACAAAAAAAACCAAATGTTTCACAGCAACAGAAAATTTGGATTCAATTGTTGTTGTAAGTCGAGGACTATCTGTATATTACAAGTTTAGCAGGTTTTACTGATCCTTTCTGTGTCCTGCCTCTCTGCTCCTCCCCTCCCCTTTGCTCTAGCAATTGAAGCTCTGAAGAAGGCACACAGGGAAGAAATGAACAAGGAGTTGGGCAGAACACGCAACTTTCAGAAAGGGTTTTCAGATCCAAATGCTCTCCAGCAACAGCATCGGTAAGAGACGATTGAAAAATGATTATTGGAATTTTGACTCACGAATTGAGGTAGGTAGGAGATACAGTATAATTATATCTATCAAAATGTTGATTGCTGTAGCATTTGGTGAAAATCTTTAGGTGCGTTTTGGGAGCAAATTGACTTTGCCATCAATTTTAAATGCAATATAGAAAAGAAAAATATAACTGGACAGTAGTCCTATTCATTTATGTGTTTATTTAAATTCAATTTGTGCCTACCTCTACGGCAGTGATGGCGAACCTTTTAGAGACCGAGTGCCCAAATTGCAACCCAGAACCCATTTATGCATCGTCGGGTGCCAGGTGGGTGTGGCCCATTGGGTGGGCATGGCCCATTGAGTGGGCGTGGCTGCGGTGGTAACAGCAGACTGGGTGGGACTAAAAAGTTCAATCAATCAATTCCAACTTTGCAAGGTCTTTTTTTTTTCCCACGAGAAGTTGAAATTGACTGATTGATTGAACCTTTTTTTTTTTGCACACGGTGGCGGAGGCCTAAAGCGAAAAGGTTTTATAAAACCCAGCTGAAGGCCCAGGACTGGGGCGATGGCGCGTGTGCCCACAGAGAGGGTTCTGAGTGCCGCCTCTGGCACCCGTGCCATAGGTTCGCCACCACTGCTCTACGGTATGTCATTCTTTAACACAGCCCCCATGTGCTTTTGAGATGCATCCCTCCCCCCAGCTCATTTAGCTAAGTGCAACCCTTTTCTAGGAAAAGCTAATGACCTTTTAGTTTTCACTTGTTTTCTTTCAACAGATGGGGCCAGATAGGTCTGTAATTAAGTGGGACCCGTAAGGCTCTTTTGCACCAGAGATAGCCTAGAGAAGGAACTCTGACAACTCAAAAAGATGCCTAGGCACACCAAACCTGGAAATGGGGATGATAGTAATAGGCTGTATTTGTATAGATTAGCCTCTGTCTCATGACGGCTATGTTTTGTTCAGGAGTTACAAAATAAGATTCTTATTTTGGAAGAGACCGGATTGATTTTGATGGCAAAATTATGGTATCTGCTGCAGGTCTGATGTGGAGTCTCTGAAGCGGGAGTTGCAAGTGCTTTCAGAACAGTATTCCCAGAAGTGCCTGGAGATTGGGGGCCTTGTGGACAAGGCAGAAGAACAGGAACAAATGTTGCAGCGTTGTCAACAGGAGGGGAAAGAGCTGCTTCGGCAAAACCAGGCAAGGATGGTGTTGCCAATAGCAGGAATTCTGAGGGAAGAACAAGGACAGAACAAAGTAGCATTCATGAAAGGAAGACAGTTGCAATCTCCTTAATTTAAAATTCAAATTAAATTTAAATACCAGTGAGCTTTCCATTCGTCTTACCTGGTGGTCCTTGTCTTAGCAGCTAATTCTGGGAGATTTGGCAACCGTTTTTGTGATGTCAGCCGTAGATCTGTATGGAATCCCTAGGATGCTGAGTCAGATTGAGCAATAGAATAGTAAACACTATTGAGCTCTGGAAAGACAAGCTTTGTAGAGAGCCCTGGCAACATTCAGCCTAAGATGTTTCTTCTCAAGACTGCACAATTGAAGATTGGTAGCAGGCCATTGTGTAAAAATGGTGCAATTATCCAGAGCCTTTTGTCAATATAAGACAGCGGTTCTCAACCTATGGGTCGCGACCCCATTTGGGGTCGATCGACCATTTCACGGGGGTCGCCAAGCAAGGCTGTCTGCCATTTTTTTTTCCGCCATTTTTTTTGTCCGCCATTTTTTTCCCCTTTTCCAGCGGGTGCCTTACCTCCCTTGGGCTGGGCCAGCTGGTGGTCGGCCTGCTCCGTCTCTGCCGCTTGCCAGCTACGCCTCGGCCGGCGCAGGGGGCGGAACCACGCATGCGCGGCGCTCCCGGGCAGGGAAAGTCCTCAACTTACGACCGGCTGGGTAGTCCTCGACTTACGACCGGTTTAGTCCTCGACTTACGACCGGTTTAGTCCTCGACTTACAACCGGTTTAGTCCTCGACTTACGACCGGTTGGGGGTCGCGGCATTAAAAAGGTTGAGAACCACTGATATAAGAAGTTAGACAGCCATGGCTTTGCTATATGTAACTCATCTTTTAATAACTTAAAAAGTTAAAAAATTGAAGGAGCAAAGCCAGAAACAATCTGTCTCCCTTGAGGACATTACCAGATGTATTCCCTCCATGGCCCTCAACTATTGAAAAAAAATGTTTAAAAGACTACAAGCTGCAAAAAATGGCTTCCTTACTTGTTTGATGAATATGTTAAACTATTTCATCCTCGTTCTTCCAGGAGTTGCAGAGGCGTCTTTCAGAAGAGATTGGCCAGTTACGAGACTTTATTGCTGCTCGGAGCTCATGTGATGGTGCTTCACACAATGAGAAGAGTTCTTGTGAGCTAGAGGTAAGGAGGAGGGTTGCTTGTTCCTGATACTTTTTGCCTGTCACATTTTCCATTTTCTTTGTTTCAGGCATAAACTGGCTATGTAATATTGTGAGTAAAACGAATCTCTGCTGAATCCAGAAGCAGATGCACACAGCTTTTGCGGCAACAAATAGCTAAGGTGGAATCGGTTTTTAAAAGGGAGATCTGGGAAATTATAGGTTAGCCAACTTAATGTATCTTCAAGACAATTAATAGAAATGGTAACCAAGGACATAAAGAAAATCAAGAGGAAAATCAATCTGGATTTTGTCAAACTTCTAAAATGTTTTGTTGTTGTTGTTTGTTTCTTGAAAAAGCCACCATGCAGTAAGGAATGGTTGAACAAACACGGTTGAGCAGGTTACAAGAACCAAGCCATTGAAAATGAGTTTGTTCATGAACACAATCAATTTCCTGCTTTGTATCAGACATCATTTTAGTCTAAAGGGGAATACTTGGGCAACCTAATTTCTGCTGTCTTCTGAGGACAGTATCTCACCCATCTTATCACATTGAAGGTGTTTCTACTGTAGACAATTGTGTCCTGAACATTTCCCTTTCCATCTTTCTTCTGAAGGTGCTTCTTCGAGTGAAGGAGAATGAACTCCAGTATCAGAAACAAGAAGTCCAATGTCTGAGGGATGAACTCCAAATGATGCAGAAGGTAGATTCCTAAAAGCAAATCAGAGTTGCTGGTTTGCTAGAAGTACATACACACATTGGCACAAACTGATCACTCCATTCCCTCTAACAGTATGCAGTGTTATCCAAAGAACAGAAAAGTAGCAAGCTAAAGAAATTAAGGGCATCAGGTAAAAAAGGAAACCCAGCTAAAGCCATTTTGCACCAAATCATTCTGTGTATTGCTCCATACTTTTCTACCCTGGGAGATCACCTTTGCTTCCAATATATCCATACTCATTTTATACTCTGCCTTTTATTCTTTAAATTGTTTGGTTCTCTTTTTTGAAGATCTTACCAAATCTCTAAATTCTCAGTCATTCTTTTTTTTCGTCTCAACTTACTTCATTTTTTTTTTGCAATTTGATTCTCATTGTTTATGATTGACTAATACATTTCTTTCATACTAGTCACTTACTTAATATTCAGCACACATTCATTCTTAACTCTCCTCGATCTCATTTTATCATATTACATTGCATTCAGCTTTGTTTCTCTCCTGATGGGCCTAACATAAAACAAAGTGAGCAAAAGCAAGCTCTTATATGCAGCTGTTGTCTTTTGATGAACATTCACTTCTTGCAATAGACCTATCTACTACTTCTCTAGAAGCATTTGCATATCTTAACATTTCTATATCCAGGTTCCCATCTCTAGCTAATGTTCTACAACAGTGATGTACAGATCATCTATTTGCTTTACTTTTTGCCATTTATGTACTACTTGCAGACATTTAGCCAATTTTCCCTGCTATCCACAGCTACCGTTGTGTTTGATGAATTAATTTTCATATCCATACTCCTTGTTGCATCGCACAATCTAATATTCAAATCATTCGACTTCTCAGCCAACACAATATCATCTGCCTATTCTAGCATGTTTGTATTCCTCTTAACATCTCTGCAAGTCGATCAACACTTTAAACAACCAGAAGAACATCCAGCATCCCTGTCTTATGCTCCGTTCAATATTGAGCTATGTGCTAAGCATTTATTCTTACATATGCTTTGTTGCAATCATATACCACTGTTATTACATTCAGCAGCAAACCTCCAGCACAAAAGATTCCACAATTCAAGCCTGTTGTATAATTAATAACATGTACTTCCCCTCAGAAGATGCCTGTGTCTCTCATTTGTATCCTTGCTTTCTAATCTTTCTGGACAATGGTCCTTCCTTCCCCATGCAGGATAAGAAGTTTGCCTCAGGAAAGTACCATGATATCTACCTGGAGCTGAATCACATCAAGCAACGATCAGAACGAGAGATTGAACATTTGAAAGAGCATCTGCGCCTGGCCATGGCAGCCCTACAAGAGAAAGAGATGCTGCACAACAATATTGGTATAAAAGATACGTTTGCATTACAGACACATGTTGTGTAAAGTGGAGCTAGTCAAGCTGCAAAGGCAGAAGGCGTTGGTGCCCCTTTTATCTCCAGCAGCAGAGATGCACCTTGTATTGGCTATCTTGCTGATTGCTTCACAGTGTTCAAAAACTTTCTCTTTGCCTCCTCTTCTCTCCCCTCCCCTATTCTGTATGCCAGAGGACAAATGTATAAACAAGTTGCTTGTAGAATTCTCCATGAAATCAGGTGGAAAGCCACAGGTTGGTCACTGCTACTGTATTAGTCTAGTCAAGCTCAGTTTCATTTTGCATCTAAAATAAGGATGTTACAGCTACAATATATAAATTGTCATCACCAAGACACTCCAAAGGTTTTAGAGTTCCATCTTCCATTAGTCTTGGCATGGCCACAAGTCCTGCTATGTAGCAAAGATAACACTTTTTGAGCATAATTCAATGTTCTTAATTCTACTTCTTTCTTTGTTCCGTAGGTTAGTTACTTTTCTGTGCACCACTTTGGAGAAGAGAGCAGCGTTCCTTTCCCGGAGCACCGGGCGAGACTTTACCAAATAACCAGCACATGCA
>NW_015394288.1:0-2050 GCF_001527695.2 Protobothrops mucrosquamatus
TCACTTCCTACCTACTTTCCATACAAGGCGGTCTGGAATGAGAGTCAAAATCATCCAGGAGCAAGTCAGGGCAATGCAGTTAAAGCCTGGCCTTTATTTTAGGTGTCTCCTTGGGCTTTGTTGCGGCCACTCTCTTGCCATTTTAACACACAGGTACACACACACTAAATACCCTCGAAATTTGCATATATATATATATGAAAAGACAAAAAATGAAGCTGTGGGGATGTCTTGACCAAGAAATCAGTTTTCAGCAAAGTAACAATGATGCTAGGGGCCTTTGTGATATTATTGCCCTTTATGTGTGTTGTGTGTCTGTGCACACCTTCAAGGCAGTGGCTGTCAGGATTAGAACTCACAGCCTGCCAATTTCTAGCCTGGTTTCATGTCAAACCGGCTCTCATTAATCCCTCACAGAACTAAAACGTGTGTGTGTTGGGGGGAGATATTTTATGTCTGCATTAAACCTAAATTGTAAGCTATCCAGAGTCACTTGGTTGAGTTGGGCAGCTAGAGAGAGAGAGAGAGAAAGAGAAAGAGAGAGAGAGAAAGAGAGAAAGAGAAAGAGAAAGAAAGAAAGAAAGAAAGAAAGAAAGAAAGAAAGAAAGAAAGAAAGAAAGAAAGAAAGAAAGAAAGAAAGAAAGAAAGAAAGAAAGAAAGAAAAATTCTGGACTCCATAACTTTTAGTTTTTGTTGGACTCTCAGTTAAAACCCTTCCGAGCTTCTTAAGTAGGCAGAAATTTTGTTTTTCTAAGCATCCTATTATCCCAGGAGAACTGAAATGCCACCTCACAAATAATTAGAGAAAGCCCAGCCAGAGACCGAAGCCCAGCCATCATTCCTGGTTATTGGTAATCTCAGCTTGGAGAGAAAAACGTTTCCAACAGGCAGAACAAAATTAAATCTGCCAACATATTATTCCTGCCCATCAGGTGTCTGAACGCCTGGAAAGAGCTAAGCATTGAACATTGACTGCTGAAACCTCTGCTTGGAAGGGCCACAAGCGTTTCACCTTTCATTCCTGGCTTGTGTTAACCAGGAATCCGTGCCGGTGGTCTTGGATGGATCGTATCTGCTGGGAAAACGGGCGAACGGGCTTTTCTTTTTTTAAAGCACCCTCGGCTGTTGAAAATGGCACCTAAATAAAAGGAGTAAAGTCTTTGCAATGTGCTCCAGCCACTAACAAGCCATCATCTGGTAATGACCTCAGATCCGGGCGAGACCAAGTGAGGTTCTCGCTTCTGCAGGCCGAGCTGGAAGTCTCTGGATCCTTTTTCTCCATCTCTGGAGCGGAGCTGCAGCTGCCTGTTCAGGCTGTCTTAAGATCTGTTCAGGATGGCTTCCGGTGGCTCAGGATGCGGGCTGGAATGCCGCTGCCGCCCTGGGCGAAGATACACAGCGACCCTTTGGCTAGATTGTCACCAGCATTTCTGGCTTGTCAGCTGCACAATGGGAGCGGGGGGGGGGGAGCCTGGTTGCCCTGGACTGTGATAGCAGTTGGCAGAGAGAGGACAAATTCAAACACCGGGTGGTTTAAGGCTGGTTTAAGGCTGTGCGATCCACAACGAATCCGAATCTCTCGACCAGCCTTTCTCAGTCTCTCAACTTTAATGTTTGTGGATTTCAGCTCTCGGAATTCCCCAGCCAGGATTCCGGATTCCTTCCTTCCTTCCTTCCTTCCTTCCTTCCTTCCTTCCTTCCTTCCTTCCTTCCTTCCTTCCTTCCTTCCTTCCATCTCCATCTCCATCTCCATCTCCATCTCCATCTCCATCTCCTTCCTTCCTCCTATCTCCATATCCTTCCTTCCTTCCTTCCTTCCTTCCTTCCTTCCTTCCTTCCTTCCTTCCTTCCTTCCTTCCTTCCTTCCTTCCTTCCTTCCTCCCTCCCTCCCTCCCTCCCTCCCTCCATCTCCATCTCCATCTCCATCTCCATCTCCATCTCCATCTCCTTCCTTCCTCCCTTCCTCCCTCCCATCTCCATATCCTTCCTTCCTTCCTTCGCTCCTTCCTCCTATCTCCATATCCTTCCTTTTTTCCTTTCTTTCTCTCTC
>NW_015394288.1:4406-12974 GCF_001527695.2 Protobothrops mucrosquamatus
GCCGGTTCTGGAACCAGATCTTGACCTGCGTCTCGGTCAGGCTGAGCGAGAGGGCCAGGTTGAGGCGCTCGCAGACCGACAGGTACCGGGTGGCCTTGAACTTGTTCTCCAGCGCCACCAGCTGCTCGTAGGTGAAGGCTGTCCGCGCCCGCCGGGGCTTGCCGGACTTGGAGTCCGAGCCGGGGCGCTTCCGCTTGGTTTTGCCCCCACCCGACGGCGGGGTGGCGGCCTGGCCCTGGGGCGACGACGGCGGCGGCGGCTGCGGCTGGGGCGGCGGCGGCTGTTGCGGGAGCCCCGGAGCGGCTCCGGCCTGCGGGCTCTGCCCTTCCTCCGCGCGGAGCCCCCGAGCCGCCTCGACGGCGCTGCCGCCGCCGCTGCCGACGCTGTTGCAACTCTCCTCGCTGCCCAGCTCCTCCTCCTCCTCTTCCTCCTCCTCGTCGTCCTCCTCCTCCTCGTCGTCCTCCTCCTCCTCCTCTTCCTCCTCCTCCTCCGGCGCCTCGCTTTCCGGCCGGGGGCTCTCCCGGCGCACCGACTCCAGCCCCGCCTGGTCGTTGGGGAACAGCTCGCCGGCCTCTGCGCGGAAAGGAGAGAGAGAAAGGTAGTCTGCGGGCCCGGAGCCACGCGCAGCCCTGCCGGAGGGGGGGGCGCAAATCGGGGGGGGGGACCCTAAACCGAGCTTGGCACGTCCCGGGGCGTGTTTCGAACCCTCCTCTCTTAGTACAGCGGGGCTTCGGCTGGAAGAAGCTTCAGGACCACGGACAGCGGCGCCTCCGTTAGACCTGCCAGCCCCCCCCCCCCCAAGCAGCCCAAAGAAGACCCAGCGGTCTCCGTGGGCCTCTAGTAAGAGAGGAGGGGTCTCTACTGGCCGCCTAAAAGACCCCCCACGGGAGCCCCCCAGGGCCTGCGACCCTCTCTCGTCCCAGTCTGGTCTGCCCGGCGGAGCGAAGGTTGGGGACTTCCTCAATCAAGGGGCGAAAGGCCTACAAGGTCCTGAGAATGGTGAGCCGGGAACCCCGGTACTCCGCAGGCCTCCTGCCGGCAAGCGGGGTCAAAGGCGCCCGGCAGGGGAAGGAAGGAAGCCGGCCTCGCGTTCTTTTCCTCTCCCTTCGGAGCCTCTGGGCCTTGCAACACGGAACCACTCTGGTCGGGAGGGCCTCTGCTAGCTGCGTTCTCTGAAGTCCAGGCTTTTGGGAAGGAAGGAAGGAAGGAAGGAAGGAAGGAAGGAAGGAAGGAAGGAAGGAAGGAAGGAAGGAAGGAAGGAAGGAAGGAAGGAAGGAAGGAAGGAAGATGGACTGATGGAAGAAGGAAAGAAGGGAGGGAGGGAGGGAGGGAGGGAAGAAGGGAAGAAGGGAAGAAGATGGATTGATGGAAGCAAGTAGGAAGGAAGGAAGGAAGGAAGGAAGGAGGAAGGAAGGAAAGGAAGGAACAAAATGAAGGAGGGAGGGAAGGAGGGAAGCGAGAGAGGAAGGAAGGAAGATGGACTGATGGAAGAAGGAAAGAAGGGAGGGAGAGAGGGAGAGGGAAGAAGGGAGGAAGGAAAGAAGATGGATTAATGGAAGCAAGAAGGAAGGAAGGAAGGAAGGAAGGAAGGAGGGAGGGAGGGAGGGAGGGAAGGAGGGAAGCGAGAGAGGAAGGAAGGAAGATGGACTGATGGAAGAAGGAAAGAAAGGGAGAGAGGGAGGGAGGGAAGAAGGGAGGAAGAAAGGAGGATGGATTGGTGGAAGCAAGTAGGAAGGAAGGAAGGAAGAAAATGAAGGAGGGAGGGAAGGAGGGAAGGGAGAGAGGAAGGAAGGAAGGAAGATGGAATGATGGAAGAAGGAAAGAAGGAAAGAAGGGAGGGAGGGAGGAAAGAAGGGAGGGAGGAAGGAAGGAAGATGGATTGGTGGAAGCAAGAAGGAAGAAAGGAAGGAAGAATATGGAGATGGGAGGGAGGGAGGAAGGAAGGAAGGAAGGAAGGAAGCGCTTCTCTCGGCCATCGGAACCCCCCACGCCACTTTCCTCCTTTGGGCCTCCAGCAAGGCTTCTGGGCGAACCACCGAGCCCGGGATCCGCTCTCCCTGCCCAGCCTTTCCGAAGGCCGCCGGGGCTGCCGGCGCTTGGTCGTGATCCGCGGAAGGCCAGAAGCCTCCAAGCGGCCCAAGTTCTCTCCCCGAGCCCGGGCGCGGCTCCTTCTCCTGCTCGCTCGCCCACCCTTCCGAGCCTCTGCAGCCGCAGCGCAGCGACGGGGCACCCCTTGCTCGGACCCCGGATTCGACCCGGTGGGGTGAGCCAGAGAAGGGCGCCGTTTCCTGGAGAATTGCGCCCTTCCTTGCCCGGGGAGCCGTGCAGCCTTCCCCTCCGGGGCTTGGCGGAGCTCCGGACGCCCCCTGCCCCGGAGCGGCTCCGAAACCAGCCCGGCTCCGTCTCGGGGTTCCGGGGTCCCGTTTGGGCGAAGGCGGGAGCTTCCGAAGGCACCCCAAATTTGCAAGAGGACCGGTTGTGACTTTTACGCGCTCGCCGTCTCTGGAAGCGGAGCCGACACCCAGACGGTCTGGCCCAAATCCAAGCGACGTCGCTCGAAAATCCAAATTAGAGCGACTTCCGAGCAACACCCCCCCACACACACAATTTCCAACTCTGGGCAAGGGGGGCGGGTGGCATTTTGGGGGCCCAAAAAAAGGGGGGTTCCAACCCGAAGGAAAGGCAATCCCGGCTCCTTTCTGGGCTGCCCCGAATTGCTGGCTGTGACTTGAATAAGACGCACCAGGCGGACCCAAGCGGGGCCTTAAGCGTGCCCCCTCCCCACCGCTTGGATCCCACCCGAACGACCCTGGAGGGGCGTCCCGGGCCAGGAGCGGGAGGAACGGACGGGAAAAAAGAGCCTGGGAGGTTTAAGGGCGGCGCTTCCGCCTTTCCCCGGGCCCGATTCTCCACGCCGGGCTGGCTTAGAGCCGAGTCTGAACCGGGCCGTTCCGCGCACTCGTCCGTCCGTCCGACCGTTAAGATCGGGCTCCAGGCCGAGGCCTCTGGGTCAAGGCTCCAGCCTCTCTAGGTCAGTCTGCCCCGGGCGCCCCTTCGAAGTCGGGGAAGGGGGCATTGGAGGAGGAGGAGGAGGAGTGTGGGGTCCTTGGTGCTCTCTGAGCTGGGTGGTTTTCTTGCAAATATTTCATTACCCAACTAAGTAATATCGTCAGTGTTAGAAGGGAGAAGGGTTTGTGGAGAGGAGGAGGAGGAGGAGGAAGAGGAGGAGGAGGAGGAGGAGAGCACTCAACGGGCGTTGTGCGTGCAAACCAGGGTCAGGCAGCGTCCGGGCGAGGCGGGACGGGGATCCGGACTCGCCTGACGCTGGGGAGCTTCAGGTTCGGAAAGCTCCATCTCCCGCGGGGAGCCGGGCTGTCTTGGGCCGGGGACGGGGTGCAGAAGGCGAGGGGGGTGGGTTGGGGGTGTCTGGGAAGGGGCGGCTGGAAGAGCGGGGCGCGCAAGCGAAGCAATCTGGCGGCCGGGTCGAACGCCCCACAGGGTCGATAGGCAGCCCTAATAAGTGTAATAGGTTTTAATCGAGTAATTATCCGAATTTGGGCCCTATAATTTAGACGTTAGGCCGGCGTTTGCCAGGTGGTTGAAAGAGATATGCACGGTTCGATAATAGGATATCGACCCGCGCGGCCCGACAGGCCACTCTTGGGGCGATTTCCCCTCCATTACGCGGCCTCTTTACGCGGCTAAGCACATTTCGCTTTAAATGTAATCGAAGGAATTTAATTGTTTTTTCCAGAGATAAACCGGCGTTTTGTCACAATTAGTCTGATTTGTCCTCAAAAAAAAAACAGAAGAAAGAAAGAAAAGCGAAAGGTGGGGCGGGAGAGAAAATTGAATCTGTCGCCGGAAGCAAAAGGCCTTAGCGGTGAAGGCGAGGGAGGCGGTGTGTGTGTTGTGTGTGTGTTGTGTGTGTGTCTGTGTGTCTGTGTGTCTGTGTGTGTGTGTGTGTCAAGAACCAAGAAAGCAAAGCGCCTTCCCCATCCCCAACTAAATTGGAGCCAAGAAAGGGCTGGCGTGAAAGCGGGCGAGGAGAGGATGGGAGACACGCACGTGTGAAAGTGCCAGGGGGCTACGCAAGCGGGTCGGACTGGGAAGCTTCTGGCAGCGGCCCAGCCGTCCGGAGGCTGCCGGGCGAGCTTCGTCCGAGGTCGGGCGATCCGGTTTGGCCATTCCCCACGCCGGATAGCCGGGACCGGCGTTGCAACCGGTCTGTCCGCGCCTTCCCTTCCCTTCTTCCCCTTGCGCTCTGGAAGCAGCGCCCGGTTCGGCCGCCCGGGCACCCAGCGCGGATGCCCTTGGGCCGAGCTCCGTCTCGCCTGGCGCCCCGGCTCCCCTGCAGAAGAGCCCCAAAGCCCCCCCCTCCGGGGGAGGGGGTTTCCTCTTTGCAACCGCTCGCACCGTGCTGGAGAAGCCTCTGGCGCGGCTAGGCTGCCCGGCGCGCAAACTTTCCTCAACTCTCTCAAGAAAGAGACCTTGGCCTGGCGCGGGATTCGGCCTCAGTGCCTCTCTGCCCGGCACAACGCCAGGGCTTTCCGGACCCCGGGGGGGGGGAGTCCCTGAGCGGCGGGTCCGGAAAGGATCCGACGCTGCTCTGCCCCAGGGTTTCCCGGGGTTCCCGTGCCCACCCTCCCAAAAAAAATAGTTTTTCCCCGCGGGAGAGGGACTCACTGCGCCCGTCGAGCGGGGGCTTCCTCCGGCCCGCCGTCTGGAAGTCGTCGGCTCCAGCCTTGGGCTCGGCGCCGGCCGCCTCCGGCTTCTCCTCGGCTCCCAGCGCGAAGTCGGCGGCGGCTGCGGCGGCTTTGTAGAGCAGGGCGCAGTGGCGTCGTCCCTTGCTGTTGAACTTGTTGGGGTCCAGGATGTCCAGGACGGAGAAGGAGGTGGTCCGGTGGCCCAGAGCCCCCGCGGCGGCGGCCGCCCCCTCCGGCCCGCCGGGCAGCGTGTTGCTGCCGTTCTCGCTGCCCGGCCTGTCCCGGCTCACGGCGCACGAGTAGAGCCCCGGGGGCAGGTCGCTGCCGGGCGCCAGGCGCTGCTCCGCGTGGCTCTCCATGCCGTCTTCCCGCCGGCGGCTGCCCGACCGCTCTTCTCCCAGGAGGAGCTCCGGAGGGCTGCCGGCCGCCGCCGCTGCTGCCGGAATATAGACGTCACCCACCTGAGCCTGGTCTGGGCTCACGTTCATGACACTGCGAGGGGCAGCCCCCGCCTGCTCCCCCTTCCCCCTCCTTCCTTCCTTCCTTCCTTCCTTCCTTCCTTCCTTCCTTCCTTCCTTCCTTCCTTCCTTCCTTCCTTCTTTCCTTCTTTCCTTCCTTCCTTCCTTCCTTCCTTCCTTCCTTCCTTCTGTGGAGGAGGAGGAACTTGACAGAGAAAGCCAGGCGCGAGGCGGGGCGAGGAAGCTTCTCTTCAAAGGGTCCGCCGCTTCTCCTCCTCCTCCTCCTCCTCCTCCTCCTCCTCCTGGGACAACCTGGACGTTTATCCCCCCGTCTTTGCCTGGGACTGCGGCTTATTTATGCATTCGGATTTAGCGCTGGGTGGTAATTGGCTACAAATTAATTCCTTGCCCATAATGGTCCGCAGGCTCCGTCCCGGAGGAGAGGAGATCTCCAGGAACTCGGAGGTGCTGGGGGGTGGGTGGGGGGGCGGTGTTGAGCGGCGGAGGGGGGGGCGGCGAAGGGCGTGAAGGATGGCCAGGCTCCTGGAGATATACTTAGCTGTCAGCTCTGTTTCAGCGCCCCTCCACTCAGCTGGAAAGCATCTAAATAGCCTTATTTGGAGCGGCGGGAGGAGGGGGGGGGGCGCGCCGGCTTTGAAATAATTGAGGGGTCCAGAGCAACGCCGCGATTAGGCGCCTCCGTCCCCCCCCCCCCGGGGACGCGCGTCGTTAGCTCGAGCGACGCCTTTCCAGCCAGCGGCGTTATTCCTGGGCCAAACGCCTCTGGCCAGCTGGACTTTTAAGGTCGCACCTCCCCGGAATAAACGTCCGTTCCCACGAACAAGGACACCCGCGTTAGGAAACACGGGAGAGCGTCGGGCCTTTCGCGCAAGCAAGGCCAGGAATGACGCGCGTCGGCCTTCGGGTCGAGCGGAGTTAGACCCAGGTTGTTATAAGCGTCAACTCTGGGTTGACCACAGAAATGGTCTTTTTTTTTTCTATCGGAATTCGAATCAGAAAAAGAATAGCGGGTTGAAGGAAGAGCCGGGTTGCCACAGAACCGCGCAGCTCCAGATTTACCCGCCGCCAAATTAGGGGAGGGGGCAAAACTCAAGCCCACCTCCTTCTATCTCGGATAGGAAACTCCCGGGAACCCGAGAGAGGGGCAGCCAGCCCCCCCCCCCCCACTCCCGCCTCGCGATTTTGTGCCTTTCCCAGCCTCTCCCTTCTCTACTCCGGATCTCTGCTACTCCTGCTTAATCTGGAAGGGCCGGGAGCAGCGCAGGAATAGACCAAAATTGGAGCCATTTCCCCCCCCCATGTTTTTTTTTGCCGCGGCGGGTGACACATACAAGGGCAGGGGCCGTTGGCAATTACGGCGAGCAATGAGCCTTTGGCAGGCAGGCGTTACAACTTGGAAGGCCTAATGGGCGAAGCCATGATCTATTCTAGGGTTGCCAGGTCTGCTTCCAAAAAATAGCGGACAAGCGGGGGGTGGTGGTGGTGGTTTAAGTAGAAAAAAAAAAGTAGACTGTACCGCTTTAGATTACGTACCATTTCATCCTAAAGCTTTTGAATAAAAAAAAAAATGTCCACTATTTTGTGGGGAAAAAAATAGTGAACATAATGTGAAAAAAGCGGACTGTCCGCTCAAATAGCGGACACCTGGCAACCCTGGGCTAAGCCATCAGCTGCGATTTTGGTCCGGCCGGGCCGCGATTAGCCCATCAGCTGACCCGGCCCGAGGGAGACCCTGCCGGCAGACGGGCAGCGGCCAGGTGGGCCGGGGTCCCGCCGAGGGTCAGGCGCAGGAGCCGGCGCGCCCGGGCAGAAAGGGGCTGTCAGAAGGGCCGGCAGCTACCGGGGCCCAGAGTGCCCCCCCCGGGACAGGCGAAGGGGAGACCCCCCCAGAAGGGCGCTGATTGGGTGGGCCCTCAGCTACCCCCCCCCCCCGCTCAGGCGGCTGCTGCTGCGGCAGTCCTCTCCTGGAGCCTAACCTAACCACAATTGATTGCCAATTAGGGCTTCATTTGCGCCCCCGTCCCCCATCTGCCAGCTCCGCTTCTCTGTCTCTGGGAAACTTGGGGCTGGCTCCCCGAGACTCGAGGAGCGCTGGCAGGCGAGGGGAGGCCCGGCCGGAAGCGCCAAGACCCCCCTTGCTGCGTTTCTGCAGCGGTGGCGGGGGTGGGGGGCTCCCACTGCGGATCGAGACTTAACTGGACCAGACCTCCAGATGTCTTACGGGGAGGCCTTGGCGCTTTCCCGGCTGTGCGGGAGGCCAGCTCCGCAGCCCACAGGGGGGTGGGGGGGTGGGGGGGGGAAGGCGGAGGCAGCCTGGGGGTCCCGGTCGAGCGGTCAGGCTAAAAGCATCCGTGGTGGCCTTTCCTGGCAGATCCCCTTCGCGGGCAGAGGGGCGAGCTGGATGGACAAAAGGCGGCGAGGGGCTCCTCCTGCTGCCTCGGTTGCCGACCCCGCCTTCTCTCTCTCTACCCGTGGCCTTCTCCCACCCCCCACCCCCAAACAACCCCCGCCTCGAGTTGGAGCCCCAAACTTCCTTTTTAATTAGATCTTCCCAAGTCCAGCCAACAAATGAACGCGGTCCTCTCCGCCCATTCATCACGGGGGCCCTGCCGCGGCGCAGGCAGATCTCAGGGTAATTAAGGACATTTATCGTGGTGGTAAAACAGTTTAGCAGCCCTTGTTATATGGGGAAGGTCACTTTGATGGATTTACGTGGGGCGGGCGAGCGGGCGGAGGGGGGGGCACGGTGAATTCGGCGAGGAGGGGGATTCTCCCCCCGCCCCGCCCGCCCCAGCCCAGCGCATTGATCAGAGACGCGCGCCGAGAGCACGGAAAGGTCACCGCGGGAGAAGGCGGGGAGGGCCACCCCCAGGAGGAAATCCGTTTCTATCTTCCGACCCGTCGCCCACCTGGGGAAGTGGGGGGAGGGGGGAAAGGGCTAGGAGACTCCCCGCTTCCTTAAAATCACCCTGGCCTTTCTGTACCTGTGTGTAGGCGCACAAACCCACGCGTAAACACATGCGTGTGCGTAATAATATATATATCCGAAATTACTTTAAAAATGTGATCCCCGGGTATATCCATGTTCAAAGTCAGTCAATAGACGTGAGCACCAGGGAATAAAT
Source organism: Protobothrops mucrosquamatus (assembly GCF_001527695.2). Lineage (NCBI taxonomy): Eukaryota > Metazoa > Chordata > Lepidosauria > Squamata > Viperidae > Protobothrops > Protobothrops mucrosquamatus. The sequence goes on from NW_015394288.1 coordinate 12,717, forward strand.
AATTTAATAATAATAATTTAGAAATAAAAGTTCTTAAGAATATTAAAAACCTTTAAAATACATAGAAATCAATAAAAGTGCCTAGCTTTCGTCGGCATCTGCCGACATCTTCAGGGCTTAGAATGCTGGTCAATGGGAAAGTCCCTTTATAGGTTTAATTAGGGCGTGTGCACGACTCTTCGATCTCGTCACTGGGCCGGTTATACTAGAATGTACTCCAAGCACCAAGTTCTTATTGGGAGTTGTCCTTCCCACATG
>NW_015394288.1:14352-16732 GCF_001527695.2 Protobothrops mucrosquamatus
TGCTGGTCAATGGGAAAGTCCCTTTATAGGTTTAATTAGGGCGTGTGCACGACTCTTCGATCTCGTCACTGGGCCGGTTATACTAGAATGTACTCCAAGCACCAAGTTCTTATTGGGAGTTGTCCTTCCCACATGATCCGTATCAGTGTAAGTAATAGCAGGGGATATCCTTTCTTGGAGGTTTAGCGCGGGTAAAGCCATTGACCAGCATTCTAAGCCCTGAAGATGTCAGCGGATGCCGACGAAAGCTAGGCACTTTTATTGATTTCTATGTATTTTAAAGGTTTTTAATATTCTTAAGAACTTTTATTTCTAAATTATTATTATTAAATTATTTATTCCCTGGTGCTCACGTCTATTGACTGACTTTGAACATATATATATATATATATACCTACATACATACATACATACATACATACATACATACATATATATATATATACATATATATATTGGTGGGTTATTGACAGCTCCACGCTCTTGCCGCGTGGATAAGATTCGGTCCCCGTCGGTGGGTCTCCGTCCTAGGGGCGGGCGTGGGCTTCGGAGCAGGGGGTTGCTTTCGATAGTTTAGGGTGCCCCCCCCCCGTTTGGGTGGGCACAAAGCAACTCGCTTGGGGATACGCACACCCCCTTCTCTTGCAGCCGTGCGGGCGCGCGCGTTTGAAGAGCAGAAACGAAAACGAAGGAAATCTCTCTGCAAAAACCGCTTCCACGCCACTCGTGATTCTTTCCCTCGCAAACCTCCGGACAGGGGAAAGGGCGGTCGGGAGTGTCCGAGGGAGAAGCCAAATGGGGTCTCTGCCGGGGTCTTCTATGGGCCGCTGGATCTGGGCTTCGTGGCCGGTTCGTGGAGGGGGAAGAGCGAGAAAAAGACTCCGCTTTGCCTCGCCCCGTTTCCAATCCCCCAGAAATAGGTCGCTTTCCTGTGCACGGAAGTCCGGACAGGGAATCCGGACAGGCAAGGCGCCCCGGTGGCTTCCTTTCGCCTCGGCCGCGCTCTGTTCCCGCCACCGAGTCACGTCGGGGCGTCTCCGCGGTGGCTTGAGGGTCCCAGCTGGCGGAGCAGCTGAAAAGGTTTCGCCGTCCAACCCAATTCTCTTACCCCCCCCCACCCCCACTCCAGTTTGCCTTCCAGCCTCAGCGTAACCGTCTCCTCCTCCCCCACCCCGGGCAGCTGGAGGAGTCGCCCTTGCTTTCTCTTCCACGGGGATCCCCCTCCCCCGGTAAGGATCCTTCGCCTGGGAAAGTTTTGCTAGATAGGGCCCCGTCGAGGCCTGTTGCCCTTCGGATTTCTGGCTAGATTTGTGTTCGCGAGGCGGGGCGGGGCGGGCGGGGCGACACCCCCACCCCCAGCGCCTCCAGCCACGTGCTGGGACTCAGCGCCGCCCCGCCGCCCCGCCTTCCTCTGGGTCTTTCTTTGGCCGAGACCCCTTTGGGCCGTGGGAGCCCCGACGCCCGGGTGGGCGTCGAAGCTTTCGACTCTCTGATTCTGCATTCTGCGCTTCGATTCTGTTCCTGGGAGCCTCGTTCCCACGTGACCCCCGTCTCCTTCTGGTCCCAGATGAAGTCTGGGTCCCCTTCAATTCGGATCCTCCCCCTCCTTCCGATCCCTGTATTGGAGAGATCCAACTTCACAGGGGAGAGGGTCGACTGCCCCTCTGAGGCTGTCCCCCCAAAGCCTCCCTTCGGGGCAAAATTCAGAGGATCAAAACTGGGCCCAGCACTGCCTCGCCGGAGTAGGCGGTGTGGCTGGAGAGGGTCCGCCACTGGCCCCGGGGCCTGGGTAGCTGCAGCTTCCCACAGGCAGGCGGGCGGGCAGACAGGCGCGGGCTTAGAAGGCCGGGGCTTGCCCGGGTGGGCTGTACTGTCAGGAGCGTAATTGAGGTTAATGCTTCCTGCGCCTCTGCGGGATTATTAAATTAATACGCTCACACCACGAATCCTAATTAGAAGTTTAAAGAACGCTCCGGCAACGCTCCGAGCTCCGACGGCAGCTCGCCTCTTCCTTCTCTCGCCCTCCTTCGGCGGTCGGGCAGGAGCGAGGAGGAGGAGGAGGAGGAGGAGGAGGAGGAGGAGGGTGGTCCCGCCCCAGCGCCAAGTGACGCCCGGGGGGGGGACCCACATCCCGTGCCAGAATCCTCACCACCCGCGCCGTGGACGCAACGACCGCTCGGAGGTCTCCAGCGAGAAGAGGGACCCTCCGCCAGAGGATCGCGCGATCCCTGATGGATCCCATGGGGGGAGGGGTGGGGAGGGGTGGTCCCCCGCTTTCTGCCAAGGCGGCTTCGACGGCGCACCCCTCCCGGCCCCTCTCCCTGCTAACCCACAGCCATGCGTCGGTCGGAGTGGGATGGATGGATGGATGGATGGATGG
>NW_015394288.1:19506-21674 GCF_001527695.2 Protobothrops mucrosquamatus
TTCCAGGTGTGGCCTCACTAAAGCTTTGTAAAGCGGTACTAGTACTTTGTGTGATCTTGAGTCTATGCCTCTGTTTATACATTTATACATACATGCTTAATAAAAAGCCTTGCAGGAAAGTCCCAGTAATTATCAGAGGCCCACCGTTGTTCCAGAGCACCATCCAAAGTGGAACTCACACCACTAAAAAGTGGTGTTTACTTTGTCCCTGCATGCACACAAGGGCTGAATACAAAGCCTAAGTTGGGATGCTCATTTTTCAGCCTGGGAGATCTTGACGTGGCCGCTACTTAATACTTAAAGCCATGCCATGGCTTTGCAATAAAAAAAAGCAGGAGAACAAGAGTTTAATAAAAAACGGTTATTCTACTCTCACATAAATAATGTTTTCATTTGAGGAAGCGAAAAAGGGAAGGGAATAATAAAATAAAGAGCTACTTTAGGGGGACTAGAAACAGAAGAAGCCTAAGAGAACCACAACTTCACAATTCGTTGCAGCGGTGAATTTATTCTGTTTATTCAACTGTGACGTATTCACTCAACCCAAATCATTTGGGCAGCTTTCATCCAATCTTCTCTTTCTAGGGAGGGTTGTTGAGAAAGTGGTCACACGGCAGGTTCCGACGACTCCGGACTCTGGTCCCCTTTCAGTCAGGATTCAAGCTGGGGTACGAGATGTAGACAGCTTTGATCACACTCTTCTATGACCCCTGGCAGAAAGAGGACCAGGATAACACAGGAACAGGCAACTATGGAAATTTTACAACCCGTGGACTTCAACTCCCAGAATTCCTGAGCCTGTACTAGGATGGTGCAAACTAATGGTGGAAACTAATCAAGGAGAGAAGCAACCCAGAACTAAGGAGAAACTTCCTGACAGTTAGAATAATTAACCAGTGGAACCACCTGCCTCCAGAAGCGGTGAATGCTCCAACACTGGAAGTTTTTAAGAAGAGACTGGACAGCCATTTGTCTGAAATGGTATAGGGTTACCTGCCTGAGCAGGGGGTTGGACTAGAAGACCTCCAAGGTCCCTTCCAACTTTATTATTATTATTATTATTATTATTATTATTATTATTATTATTATTATTATTATTATTATTATTATTATTATTATTATTATTATTATTATTATCCAGTTTCTTAAAAACTTCCAGTGTTGGAGCATTCACACCTTCTGGAGACAGGTTGTTCCACTGATTTAATTGTTCTAACTGTCAGGAAGTTTCTCCTTAGTTCTAGGTTGTTCTAGTTCTAGGTATAGGGTTTCCTGCCTGAGCTGGGGGTTGGACTAGATGACCTCCAAGGTCCCTTCCAACTCTTTTATTCTATTCTATTCCATCTGGAAGAAAAAGTTTCCATGTACTTATGCAGCCCCCCCCCCCATCCTGCGCTGCCGTGCAGGGCCTTGCAGTCGTAAAAAACTAATGTGCCCAGGAAGGCTGCACTGTGTGAAACTCAGGATATTGATACGCTGCTCTCTCTTATGCTTAAATGTTTATACTTTTACAGATATATTCCCAGCCAAAGAGGACGGCCTGATGTAATAGCAACCCATCCGTCCTGAACCCCCAGCACCAACAGATCACCGGAGGTATCTGAATTACTGTATGCTATTACTGTATTTTAGCAACCTGTAATATCCACCATTACTTTCCCACGTGAGAGTCCTTAGACCGCCTGGCTGTTGACAGTTTCCTCTTCTTGGGCAAATAAATATTGTAGTGTATCCAATACGATCACTAGAGTGTAACCAGAGCGGGCTGAGCTTTGAGCAGAGATAATTAAAGCCCTGGGTTTGCCACTGTTACAATTACAAGCACTTGCGAGAACAATGACAAGGTCAGCGTGGGAATAAAGGCATCAATCAGGGGTTACAGTCCCTTAATAAAACAATAACCGAACAGTTTGGAAAGGGAGCGACAGCTAAGAATGAATGGCTTCCTGGGACATATGTTGTTTTTTTTAAAAAAACACCAACAACTTAAATATGGAGCAATGTAACACGTTCAGCTAATTCAGAGCAATTGGACCCACTGGGTCTGCTTCTTGAGACCTGTAGCAGATCTTGACTCTGAGAATGAATGTTTAAGGGCTGTTTTGAGAATTGGAGCTGGCTGACTCTGTAGGAAGCGTATAAAGCTAAATGCATTAAACAGAGGTTGC
>NW_015394289.1:0-2495 GCF_001527695.2 Protobothrops mucrosquamatus
CCAAATCCATTCCCTTCTGACACCGATGATGTTAGCTAGTTGGGTAATGAAACATCTGCAAGAAAACCACCAAGCTCAGAGAGCACCAAGGAGCCCACATTTCAATTCCTTCAGATATTCTCCTTTATAGATACACAAGCACCTAGGATAGTAATATCTGCCCAGAAATCCTTCTTGCTGAAGATAAGAGGTAGCATTTGTTCATCCTCAAAAGCTTGGGGATTACTTTGATACTTTTTCATAAGACCAATCTTTCTCAAACACTGTCTTTCCCCCTTAAAAAACAGCAAGTTGGTGCTGAATTAAAACATTGGATTGCCAACAGTGGATTTCAGTCCGTTTCCGGCCCTTCTCTCTCCCTCTTTAGCTGCCTGTCTGTGGATCAGTCCAAATTAAGAGATTCTCGACCATGATTCCAGAATAACAGAGTTGGAAGGGATCTTGGAGGTCTTCTAGTCCAACCCCCTGGCTCAAACAGAAGACCCTATACCATTCCAGACAAGTGTCTGCCCAGTCTCTTCTTAAAAACCTCCACTAATGGAGCACTCACAACTTCTGGAGGCAAGCTGTTCCACTGGTTAGTTGTCCTCAGTGTTAAGAAGTTTCTCCTTAGTTCCAGGTTGCTTCTCTCCTTGACTAGTTTCCATCCGTTGTTTCTTGTTCTGGTGCTTTGGACAATAAGTTGACCCCCTCTTCTTTGTGGCAGCCCCTTAGATATTGGAACCCTGCTATCATGTCACCTCCTGGTCCTTTTTTTCGCTAGGCTAGAGCTTAAAAGTGGACTCAGGAATCCTTCATCATTTTCACAACCCCAAATCCCAGATCCTTATGAGTTTTTGATGTGTGTTTATTCATAATAATAATAATAATAACAACAACAACAACAACAACAACTGGAGCACCACTTGAACACCATCGGCATTGATAAATTCACCATTAGTCAGTTGCAAAAGGTGGCCTTACTAGGAACTGCTTCCATCCTGCGACGATATCTGTAATACCATCAAACATCCACATCTGCCTATCCCAGGTCCTGGGAAAGGACTCGATAGGTAGACAAAAATGCCAAATCCAGTCTGAACATCTGGCTGACTGTGCGATGATCCATAATAATAATAATAATAATAATAATAATAATAATAATAATAATAATAATAATATCTGTGATACCATCAAACATCCACATCTGCCTATCCCAGGTCCTTGGGAAGGACTCGATAGGTAGACCTCCCCACTTCTCCTCCTTTCCCAGTCCCAGCGCCACTGGTTTGTACTGCAGAGTGTGTGACACCAGTAGGAAATGATGATTAATGATGGAGTGATAGCACCCTCATCCCACTGAGGGCAGAGTAATTGTTGCGGTCTCTTTCTGTGTGTATGTGTATGGGCATGTGCTTAGGATGACAGGCAGTCCTCGTCTTACGGCGACAATGGAGCCCCAAATTTATGTTGCTAAGTGGGAAATTTGTTCAGTTGAGTTTTGCCTCCCTCGTTTTACGACTTTTCTTGCCACGCTTGTTAAGCGAATCGCTGCCGTTGTTGAAGCTGTTGACCCGGTTCTTAAGAGGTTTCCCCATTGATTTTGCTTGTCAGAAGGGGATCACGTGACATTGCAACCGTCATAAATGTGAACCAGTGGTCAAGCATCCCAATGTAAATCACGTGACCCTGGGGATGCTGCCACGGTCGTAAGTGTGAAAAACGGTCATCAGTCACTTTTTCAGTGCTGTTGTAACTTCGAACGGTCACTAAGCGAACTGTTGTAAGTTGAGGACTACAGTGTTTCTCAACCTTGGCAACTGGAAGATGGGTGGACTTCAATTCCCAGCGTTCCCCAGACAACCTTGAATTCTGGGAGTTGAAGTCCACATGTCTTCAGGGTGCCAAGAGTTTGAGAAAGGCTGTTCTAATGTTCCCCATTTCATCCCTAATGGGAGGCCTGACCCCTCCCTTCCCCCCCAGAGACCCTTCCCTTCCCCTTTCCCCTGTTCCCTTAACCTTCAGAAGGAGCCCTCCCCTCCCCCTGACAGCAATGAGGATGCTGATCGATTATGTGGTTGCGCTAATCTCCCTGCTTATTGCATTAATGAGTTATATTTTGCTACTGGACCTGCATTTCCCATTGTGGTCACGTCTCCATAGAGACGTCGGGTTGGCTTGTCCAGGGGAGATCGCGGCCCCGGGTCAAAAAAAAATAAAATAAAATAAAAAGGAAAACCAGGGTGCTGCTAATCATACCTACAGGTATGCAACGTGGGCTGACTTCGCAGCAATGGAAATAAATTGCATTTTGACGAAATCTGAAGGATTCATCAATGCCCGTTGATTTGCGAGGCCGGGCCTCCGAAGCCTTCCTTTTGCTTAGAGCAATGTTGGCTCAAAGCTTACAAACGCCTCTGTCTCTCTGGAAGTTGAAAGTTAGGATAATAGATGCTGTTAGGGGTTGGTTTTTTTATATTATTATTATTGTACGTTTGGAAAGGGCTGTATATTTT
>NW_015394289.1:5660-7388 GCF_001527695.2 Protobothrops mucrosquamatus
TTCTCGGTACCCGTAAGTTTTATTCTTCGGTGCATCTTCTGGAACGAATTACCGACGTGGACCGAGGTGTCACTATATAGCTCACCTTGTTGTGTTTCGGGTCTGGTCTCCTTCAAAGGCTGACATCAGTCGGCTTCGTTAACAGAATCTTGCAAGTCTGACAATGCAAATCTCCCGCTGTCTCTTTTTACTGCTGGATAAACTAGGGTGGATCCCTTTCTACGTTTCTTTCTCTGCCTGTTATTCAGCTGTGGGCTCCTCTCCCTTTTATCTGGCTGTTTCCTAGCCAGCCTCCCTCCTCTTCCTTTCCCAGGGTCATTCCCACCCACTATTACGCATCCTGATTCTTTTTTGAGCACACCTTACAGAAATCCCTGCCTGGGGCTATAAAATGTAAAATCTCTTTCAAGGCCAACCTGACCCTGGAGACTTCACAGAGGCATGTGAGTCGTTTCCTTGCTGCAAAACAGAAGGGAAGTGATGTCCCCTTCGCGTCTTTCGGGGTGTCTTCCGACTTCCCAAGTCTAGCCCACAACTTGGTGGTCTCCTGTTTAACCGCTAAGGAGGCTGGGTTGATTTTCCAGGATCACCTCCTGGAAAGGTAGATAGCTTCACTGGCTACCTCTCGCCTCTCTTCCTTGCATCTCTCTTCCCCTGCTGTTGCCATGTTTGTGCCACCGTCACCAGCACCATGGCAGTTGCGGTTTTGCCGGGAGGTGACGGCAGATGTTATTAATAGTTCCAGGCCAGCTGCTGGCAAGTTCTCTGCCGCTCTCTTCCTGACCAGGTTCAAGGCCCAATCAGCCCCTTGGCGCCAGGGCTCACCTGCTCCTGGGGGGTGAGATTAATGATTATCACCATTGCTATGATTAGGATCAAATTGTCGGGGTAGTAAAAAGTGGACTTGAGTGCAGCTCCAAGAACCTTTATTTGCAGGGGGCGGGCTTGTGTGGGGGCTTTTCTTGGCAACAGCATGAAAAAAGTTTGCTATGGCTTTCTTCCAAGGTGGCTTTTTGACTCTCCAGTCTGGCCTTTAGCTTTGGGAATTCCAAGTGGTCTCCCATCCATGTTGTATTCTAGCCTCACCCTTAGCTTTAGATCAGGAGTCTCCAAATGTGGCTTTAAGACATGTGGACTTCAGATTCCAGAATTCTTCATCCATCCATCCATCTATTATCCATCTATCATCTATCATCTGTCTATCTGCCTGTCTGTGTCTCTCTTTCTCTGCCTCTCTCTCTCATTATGGTATAAGGTTTCCTGCCTGAGCAGGGAGTTGGAAAAGAAGACCTGAGTTATAGAGTGATATACTCTGTTATTCTATTCTATTCTATTCTATTCTATTCTATTCTATTCTATTCTATTCTATTCTATTCCTTTTCTCTATTCTATTCTATTCTATTCCGTTCCGTTCCGTTCCGTTCTGTTCTGTTCTATTCTATTCCATTCTATTCTATTCCATTCCATTCCATTTCTCTATTCTATTCTATTCTATTCTATTCTATTCTATTCTATTCTATTCTATTCCTTTTCTCTATTCTATTCTATTCCTTTTCTCTATTCTATTCTATTCTATTCTATTCTATTCTATTCTATTCTATTCTATTCTATTCTATTCTATTCCAGTTCTCTATTCTATTCTATTCTATTCTATTCTATTCTATTCTATTCCATTTCTCTATTCTATTCTATTCTATTCTATTCTATTCTATTCTATTCTATTCTATT
>NW_015394289.1:10863-12319 GCF_001527695.2 Protobothrops mucrosquamatus
TAGGAGATCCGGAATCGTCCGGATCTCGGGGGGTAGCTCGTTCCAGAGGGTGGGGGCACCCACAGAGAAGGCCCTCCCCCTGGGGGTCGCCAGCCGACACTGCCTGGCCGACGGCACCCTGAGGAGGCCCGCTCTGTGGGAGCGTACCGGTCTGTGGGAGGGAATCTGTGGCAGAAGGCGGTCTCGTAAATATCCATGGGTTTGGCAAGGCTCATCCCTGGAATCCACTGCAGCAACAGTCAATGGGATTTCAGTGCCTTGAGCCAGTGGTGCTCAACCTGTGGTCCGTGGACTCCCGGAGGGCTGTGACATCATCCCAGGGGGTCTGCGAAGGCTTGAAGAAATGTTATGATTGAAATCTTGAGTTAAGTTTGGGGGACCCGTGGCCACAAATGTTATTTAAAGGTTGAGAACCCCTGCCTTGAGCCATAAATTAACCACATAAATCCTTTTTCAGGAGGCAACTGGACTTTCTTGTTTTTCCTTGAAGACGTTTCGCTTCTGCTCCAAGAAGCTTCTGCAGCTCTGACTGGATGGTGGGGAATGGAAGGATTTATACTCCTTGCAGACAGCTGGTCATTTGCCTCCTTTTAGAGGGTCATTGAGGCCACTTGGAGGTTTATCTGTGCCCTCAGGGTCATTTGAGTGGTACAAATAGGTGTGGAGCCTTCTAGGAATTGCTGAAAGGACGGTGTGGTAGACTGGAGAGAAATCGAACAGGCCTTTCAGCAGTTCCAAGAAGGCTCCACACCCATTTGCACCACTCAGGTGACCCTGGCTGACTGAGAATCTCCATAGACATTTAACCACATAAACCTGTTCTCAAAATACACCTAACTTGGGTTCGTGAACCAGCGCTTCTTGGTCTAGGTCAGTGGTTCTCAACTTTTTCTTCACCACAGACCCCCTTTAAATACCTTTTGTGGCCACGGACCCTCAAGGCTTAACTCAAGATTGAAATCATAACATTTCTTCAAGCTTTCACAGACCCCTTATGACGACATCACAGCCCCTCAGGGGTCTTCGGACCACAAGTGGAGAGCCACTGGTCTAATTAACTTGTGATGCCCAAATAAACAAGCCAGATGCCGCCTTAATAAGATGGCCATCTTTTCTCAAAGTGGGACTTTGAGAAGTTTTCCTAATACTTAGGTCCTCCTGAAGCCTCCAGATTTTTTGAAGTAACAAATCCCATCATCCCTGACTATTGGGCCTTCCTTGAGCAACCCACATCGACTGGGGGATTAATTCTGGGTTAAAAAAAATCTCTTTTGGAATGCTTGATGAATTCTAATTTAGTAGATTGTTGAGGTTCACATGTTGTCAAAAATCCACACTAGATAAGCTTCCTCTTTCAATCTGATCTCCTCTACAGGGTTATTGTGAGCAGTACCATAGGGTGTAGAACTATGGAAATCCACTCTGGGCTAATCTGGAGTGGTATCAGTGGATCAGC
>NW_015394290.1:0-1322 GCF_001527695.2 Protobothrops mucrosquamatus
TTAAAAACAATAAAAACCCAAATGGAACCAGTGGAACCGCCTGCCTCCAGAAGCGGTGAATGCTCCAACACTGGAGGTTTTTAAGAAGAGACTGGACAGCCATTTGTCTGAAATGGCGTAGGGTCTCCTGCCTAGGCAGGGGGCTGGACTAGATGACCTCCAAGGTCCCTTCCAATTCTGTTATTCTGTTCTGCCCTCCATCCATCCCTCCCTCCCTTCCTCCCTTCCTTCCTTCCTTCCTTCCTTCCTTCCTTCCAAGAAGTCTTTTAAGAAGAGACAGCTACAGTACCTGTCTGAAATGGCGTAGGGTCTCCTGCCTGAGCAGGGGGTTGGACTAGAAGACCTCCAAGATCCCTTCCAACTTTATTATTATTATTATTATTAAGTTGTGCAAGTCGACTTGCCACCATCCATTTAGTGACGGTTCAGAATTACAACAGCACTGAAAAAAAGCGATTTATGACCATTTTTCACACTTAACGGCAGCATCTCTGTGGTCACGTGATCAAAATTCAGAGGCTCGGCAACTGGCATGTACTTACGGCAGTTGCAGCGTCCCGGTTGGGTCACGTGATCCCCTTTTGCGACCTTCTGACAAGCAAAGTCAACTGGGAAGCTAGATTCGCTTAACGACCGTGTGGCTAATTTAACAAACGCAATGATCTGCTTAACAACGGTGACAAGAAAGTTCGTAAAACTCACTTAACAACTCTCACTGCTTAACTTGGGCTGAATTGTGCTTGTAAATCAAGGACTATCTGTATTCCTCATTCACGATCCAGGCACTGAATTCTGCAATAATGGAATTTCTGCACCGTATTCAAGGGCAGCTCCAGGGATAGCCAAGGTAGCAGTCAAGCACAAGGGCATGAAGGTCCTCTGGAAAATTATCTCCGTCCAGCCTTTGCAAAGTTTCTGAAATTAGAATTCAAATTAGACTAGTCTTCCTCAATCTTGGCAACTTGAAGATGGATGGACTTCAACTCCCAGAATTCCCCCTGCTGGCTGGAGAATTCTGGGAGTGGAAATCCACCATCTTGTGGTTGGTAAGATTGTATGGTGATTGTGGCACAGAATAAATGTACAGGAAAATCAAATCTCAGAAGCCAAATCTGAAAGTTTTTTTTTTTTTTTTTTTTAAGAAATTTTATTTATTTTTTCCATCATAAAAAACAATCATAAGTAAACACAATAACCAATCAATAACCCCCCACCCCCCCCAGAACTTCCCAAACCTAATCCCAGGATAATATTCATATAAAAGTAAACAAATACTAATATCTCTAACTCCACAAAATATCTCAATCTACAAGAAAAGATAG
>NW_015394290.1:4175-9156 GCF_001527695.2 Protobothrops mucrosquamatus
GGGAGTTGAAGTCCACGAGTCATGAAGAGGCCACAGTTCCCCCATGCAGACTCTGGAATTCTGGGAGTTGAAGTCCACGAGTCATGAAGAGGCCACAGTTCCCCCATGCTGGCTGAGGAATTCTGGGAGTTGAAGTCCACGAGTCATGAAGGGGCCATAGTTCCCCCATGCTGTTTAGGAATTCTGGGAGTTGAAGTCCGCCAGTCATGAAGGGGCCAAGTTTGAAGACCCCTGTGTTAAGTAAATCACTGCAATTGGATAAGTTAGTAACCCAGTGGTTAAGTGTCCCTCATTGGCTTTACTCATCCGAAGGTCGCAAAAGGGGATCACATGAACCCAAGACATTACAACCGACATAAGTACATGCCAGTTGCCAAGTGTCTGGATTTTGATCACGTGACCATGGGGATGCTGCAAAGGTTGTAAGTGTGAAAAACAGTCATAAATCACTTTTGCGGTGCCGTTGTAACTTTGAATGATCACTAAGTGGATGGATGGGAAACTGAGGACGGACTGTATTTGGCATCTCTCTTACATCCAAGAACATATAGGTGAAGACATGATGATGATGATGATGATGATAATAATAATAATAATAACAACAACAACAACAACAATAATAATAATAACAATAACAATAATAATAATAAAGTTGGAAGGGACCTTGGAGGTCATCTAGTCCAACCCTATGCTCAGGCAGGAAACCCTATAACATTTTGGACAAATGGCTGTCCAGTCTCTTCTTAAAAACTTCCAGTGTTGGAGCATTCACCACTTCTGGAGGCAGGTAGTTCCACTGGTTAATTGTCTTCACTGTCAGGAAGTTTGTAGGTTCTAGGTTGCTTCTCTCCTTGGTTAGTTTCCATCCGCTGCTTCTTGTCCTGCCTTCAGGGGCTTTGGAGAATAGCTTGACTCCCTCTTCTTTGGGGCAGCCCCCCAAATATTGGAACACTGCTGTCATGTCCCCCCTCGTCCTTCTCTTCATTAAACTAGACCTACCTAATTCCTGCAGTCATTCTTTATATGTTTTAGCCTCCAGTCCCCTAATCATCTTTGTTGCTTTTATTGGCGATAGAATAGAATAGAGCTGGAAGGGACCTCGGAGGTCTTCTAGTCCAGCCCCCTGCTCAAGCAGGAGAACTCACACCATCTCAGACAAGTGACTGTCTGGCCTCTTTTTAAAAACCTCCAGCGATGGAGCGCCCACAATTTCTGGTGGCAGGAATGTTCCACTGGTTGATTGTTCTCACTGTCAGGAAGTTTCTCCTTAATTCTAGGTTGATGTATAGTTCTAAACGTTACCCATAATGCTGTGTAGTATTTGCACATTTTTTTTATGTTCCATGCAGCCACCCCACCTCGCAAAAGCATGCATACCTTATGCGCCATTGAAACTAATATTTCATATCTATGCATCTTGTGTTACGCAAGGAAATTAACTTTTGTCATTTTGCTTTACAGTCAGGAGGGAGGGGAAAAAAAAAGGAAAGGAACCAATCTTTGCAGTCCAAACACCCAAAAATCCCTCAGGCAGCAAAAGCTTTTCAAAACATAACACCAGACCTACATTCTATACACAACTGCTCCTCAACTTACAACAGTTCATTTAGTGACCGTTCCAAGTTACAACGGCATTGAAAAAAGGGACTGACGACCGTTTTTCACACTTAACGACCGTTGCAGCATCCCCCCGGGGTCAGGTGATCAAAACTCAGATGTTTGGTAACTGTCTCACATTTACGACGGCCGCAGTGTCCCTGGGGGGGGGCGTCGCGTGATCCCCTTTTGTGACCTTCTGATAAGCAGACTCAACGGGGGAAATCCGGATTCACTGAACGACCGTGTAGCTAACTTAAGAACTGCAGTGATTCGCTTAAGGACGGTTCTCAAATGGGGCAAAAGCCACTGAACAACTGACTTGCTTAGCCACGGAAATTGGGATCTCAAGTTGCGGTCGTAGGATGAGGACTTGCTGAACGTACACCCCACAGCACGGCTACACATTTTTTTTGCATTTTGCTTGGGTCTAGGCTTGTAACACACACAGTTTTAGAGGGGGCCTAAGCCGTAAAGCAGGGGTCTTCAAACTTGGCCCTTTTATGACTTGTGGAGTTCAACTCCCAGAATTCCTCAGCCAGCCATGCCTGGATTGTTGTTTTTTTCCTCCCATAAAGCAGAGAGATTGCAGAGGAAGGGATTACAAGAGAGTAAACTAATGCTTGCTGGAGAATTCTGGGAGTTGAAGTCCACAAGTCATCAAAGGGCCACGTTTGAAGAGCCCTGCCCTAAAGGATCTGAAATCTTATCCTGCCCCAATTCCTGATGTAATGATGGACATTCTCATGACCAGTGTGAGGAACACAATGTTTGGGCTGAGTGTGAGTATGTTAGCAAGACAGAAGCCTAGAAGGAATGTGTGCTTGGATGGGGCAACCTTCAAGTCCTCCGTCCTCAGGGGCTTCCTCAAATCTGCTACGTGGGTGAACACGTTCCTGTTTAATTAAGCCACAACTCTTCTTTGAAGATAGCAACGGTGGAACTGTAGGGAAATAACTTGAGCTTTACTTCATATTTGCGTCATCTATTACGTATGCATATGTGTGACTCTGATTTTCCCCTCGTTTCCTGAAATGTGTCAATATGAGTGCATCACTTCATCCCCTCCTCCTCCTCCTCCTCCTCCTCCTCCTCCTCCNAAAGGCCTGGTTTGCACACTATAACCAAATCGAGTCTAAATAACCACGCAAACATGGGAATAAACCCCCTTAGGATGGATCTCAAGAGGGCTTGGTGAGGCTAGTATCCTAAAGGGAGACCCTGAGAAATGAGGATTGTATGGAGGCTCCAAATTTTGCAAAAGAAACCAGCATTCCTTGAAGTTGGAGCCGGTCCTTGGTTGGCACTTGAAAAGCCTCTCGACATAATTGAGAAAAAACAAGTTTATCTCGCGTCTCGTTCCTGGCATTCTGCTGGCTGCATGCTAGGGACTTTCCTAGCATGCAATTCTACCTCTTTGCCTGGGAATGTCTGGGGATTTTCAAGCCGGGTCTGCAGAATAGAACAACAGAGTTGGGAAGGGACCTTGGAGGTCTTCTAGTCCAACCCCCTGCTCAAGCAGGAAACCCTATGCACCATTCTGGACAAATGGTTATCCAATCTCCTCTTAAAAACTTCCAGGGTTGGAGCATTCACAGCTTCTGGAGGCTTCGCTGATTAATTGTCCTCGCTGTTAGGAAATTTCTCCTTTATTCCAGGTTGCTTCTCTCCTTGGTTAGTTTCCATCGGTTGCTTCTTGTCCTGCCTTCAGGTGCTTTGGAAAACAGGTGGACCCCCCCTTCTTTGGGGCAGCCCCTCAAATACTGGAAGACTGCTATCATGTCCCCCCTGGTCCTTCTTTTCATTGAACTAGATACCCCCAATTATTGCAACTGTTCTCACTGTCAGGAAATTCCTCCTTAGTTCCAGGTTGCTTCTCAGCTTAATAATAATAATAATAATAATAATAATAATAATAATAATAATAATAATAATAATAATAATAATAATAATAATAATAATAATAATAATAATAATAATAATAATAAAGTTGGAAGGGACCTTGGAGGTTATCTAGTCCAACTCCCTGCTCAGACAGGAAACCCTACACCATTTCAAACAAATGGCTGTCCAGTCTCTTCTTAAAAACTTCCAGTGTTGAAGCATTCACAGCTTCTGGAGGCAAGGAGTTCCATTGGTTAATTGTTCTAACTGTCAGGAAGTTTCTCCTTAGTTCCAGTTTGCTTCTCTCCTTGGTTAGTTTCCATCCGTTGCTTCTTGTCCGGCCTTCAGGGGCTTTGGAAAGCAGGTGGACCCCCCTTCTTCTTTGGGGCAGCCCCTCAAATACTGGAAAACTGCTGTCATGTCACCCCAGTCCTTTTCTTAAAGAAAAAAAAAAGACTACAGCAAAATGTAGGGAGGGGGTCCTAGCTACCGAGGGCATCCTTCAGAATCTGGACTGGTTCACCAAGACCAATTAAACGGTAGCATTCTCCTTGGGGAAATTTAAAAAAAAAAACTTTTCTAAAAATGGTTTTTTCCTAGACTGTTTCTAATATTTTTTTTTTCTGATCCGGAAGCCCACAAATAACTGCAGCTGATTCTTCCCCTGTATAACATTAGGAAAAAAAACTCCAGATTCTGCAGGGTTTTAATCAGCAACATGAAACGAGGGTGCCCTGAGCCATGGACCAAATTGTGCGCAGAAAACAGGAAACAAAAGTTGTTTGTGTAATTGTTTCCCTATTGCAGCCTTGCTAATGAAAGAAAGCTGGGTCTGGCTTGGCCTGGAGATATAGTCCCCGTATCGTAGGTATTTTATTCTTCTTTATGACCACAACCGTTGTTGATCAAGACATTTGTTAAGGGAGTTTTGACCCATTTTACCCTCTGTCTTGCCACAGCTGTTAAGGCAGGGGTCTTCAAACTTGGCCCTTTTATGACTTGTGGACTTCAACTCCCAGAATTCCTCAGCCAGGCATGCTGGGTGAGGAATTCTGGGAGTTGAAGTCCGCAAGTCATGAAGGGGCCATAGTTCCCCCATGTTGGCTGAGGAATTCTGGGAGTTGAAGTCCACGAGTCATGAAGGGACCCTAGTTCCCCCATGCTGGCTGAGGAATTCTGGGAATTGAAGTCCGCAAGTCGTGAAGGGGCCACAGTTCCCCCATGCTGGCTGAGGAATTCTGGGAACTGAAGTCCGCAAGTCGTGAAGGGGCCACAGTTCCCCCATGCTGGCTGAGGAATTCTGGGAGTTGAAGTCCACGAGTCATGAAGAGGCCACAGTTCCCCCATGCAGACTCTGGAATTCTGGGAGTTGAAGTCCACGAGTCATGAAGAGGCCACAGTTCCCCCATGCTGGCTGAGGAATTCTGGGAGTTGAAGTCCACGAGTCATGAAGGGGCCATAGTTCCCCCATGCTGTTTAGGAATTCTGGGAGTTGAAGTCC
>NW_015394290.1:12402-13642 GCF_001527695.2 Protobothrops mucrosquamatus
GTCTGCAAGAAAACCACCCAGCTCAGCACCAAGGACCCCACAGTCCTTTTATTCTCCTCTTCCTCTTCCTCTTCCTCTTCCTCTTCCTCTTCCTCTTCCTCTTCCTCCTCCTCCTCCTCCTCCTTTCTAGCACTGATGAAGTTATCTAGTTGGGTCATGAAACATCTGCAAGAAAACCACCAAGCTCAGAGAGCACCCAGGACCCCACAGTCCTCTTCCTCCCCCTCCTCCTCTTACTCGTCCTTTCTAGCACTAATGATGTTACCTAGTTTGGTCATGAAATGTCTGCAGGAAAACCACCCAACTCAGACAGTACCCAGGACCCCAACATTCAACCCTGGGCTACATCTATCCTCTTCTGTCAGTGACTGCTTACAGCAGGGAGCCCTGATTATAGGTTTTGGGGTCTTGCATTTGATACCACGCTGGTGGGGCGTTGATTGAACGGGGAGGAGAAAGCGTGGATGAGTTCGGGTCTCCACCTTGGCAGCGGAACTGAAAAGGCCCCCAAAGGACTTCTAATCTCCCCAGATGTTGAGTTGAACCTTCTCAGCAAACACTGAATTTTTATTTTTAACACTCCCAACTTTTCTCCTCTCTTATTTTCCTAACCAGATGGAATAATGAATAGCGGAGGGTTTGAGAATTGTCCTAATGTAACCGTCTCCTGCTGGCACTGGGCCATCTGTGGTAGCTAAACCCAAACTTGGGATGAGCAGGGAATGGGATGAGTCAGACCACTTTGGAAGCAGGAGAGCTTCCTTAAGAGTTGGGGGCGGGGCAGGGAGAAGATCCAAGGCCGGGCTGATGGATTAAACAGATCCCCGAAAGTTTTCATTTCTATATTTCCTTCCTCAATGGGTTTAACATTTCAGATCTGTTTCCTCGGGAAGAAAAAACAACGAGGTGGTGCAAGGGCATAAGCGGACTTGTAGGTTGTGCTGGGTCAGGAGGAGAAGCTCAAGATATGCAGCCCCCTCCTTGTCTTCAAGGATGGACTTCAGCTCCCAGAATTCCCCAGCCAGCCTGCTTTAAGACACATGGACTTCAACTCCCAGAATCCCCCAGCCAGCATGCTTTAAGAAGAGTGGATTTTGATTCCCAGAATTCCTTAGCCAGCATGCTTTAAGCCATGTGGACTTCAACTTCCAGAATTCCCCAGCCAGCCTGCTTTAAAAAGAGTGGATTTCGATTCTCAGAATTCCCCAGCCAGGGCATTCTGGAAGTTGAAGTCCATCCA
>NW_015394290.1:17574-19190 GCF_001527695.2 Protobothrops mucrosquamatus
ATGTAGCATCATTAAGGACTACTCGTTGAGTACAGTTTGTCTCCCAATTACAGATCCATCTGGTGGTGCTGCTGTCTATCCCACATTTTTTCTAGCTTACCAAGAAGTAGATTGTGGTCTACTTTGTCGAAGGCCTTGCCGAAGTCTAAATATTTTGCTGGTCCACTAATGGGTCACTTTGTCAAAGAATAAAATTCTGCTTCCCAGCTGTGGTGGTGTTAAGTCAAGGACTACCTGTACAACTATGGTGTTCCTTCCCACATCTGCATAGAATTCCCCAGCTTGGAAGGGCTCCTTGAGGCCATCAAGCCCACCCACTACTCGGTGAAGGTACTCAGGCAGATGTTTCCTCCCCAGCCTTGACTTCAAATGTCTTCTTGTCTCTTCCAGGAGAACTATCTGTCTGGAATCCGGCATTACGACCGAGAGGAATATGATTTCGCCATTGAATTCCTAGAACAGGCCCTGGAGGACTACGAGGTTGCGGACACCGAATGTCGGATCTTGTGCGAAGGTCCTCAGAGATTTGAGGAATACGAATACCTGGATTATAAGGCCACTTTCTACGAGGCCATTGCAGGTAAGCCCCACAGCTCTAGGTCCAAGATGGCTTCTCTCTTTTTTCAGTGCCATTGTAACTTCGAACAGTCACTAAGCGAACTGTTGTAAGTCGAGGACTACCTATATCACTTTTTTCCTTTTTTGGGGGGGGGTCATCAAGTTTTTGACACCTTGTTAGGCGACTGGTGGTCCTCGGATATTGCCATATCCTAAAAGTGGTACAATGGGTGAAAAGGTTGAAAAGCCCTGGACTAGAGGACCTCCACGGTCCCTTCCAACTTTATTATTATTATTATTATTATTATTAGTATTAGTATTAGTATTAGTATTAGTATTAGTATTAGTATCAGTATCAGTATCAGTATCAGTATTATATTAGTATTAGTATTAGTATTAGTATTAGTATTAGTATTAGTATTAGTATTAGTATTAGTATTAGTATTAGTATTAGTATTATCATCATCATCACCCCATGATTCGGTGAATAATTGCAGCGATTCACTTAGTCACTGTGATAGACAAGGGTGTGTACTTGGGTGTGATTCAGTGAACAATCCTTTTACTTACAAATGGAGATTCCGGCCCCAATTGGGTCGTCAATCAAGGGTGATCTGATTCATCTGCTTTCTGACTCCCAAGCGGGCAGGCCGAGCGTGTCTGATTGCTTGCACCAGCAAGCAGGGCTTGCTTCCCTGGGGACTGGATGTTCCCGCTGCCTGGTGGTTGTGTAATTCGACACAACAGAATGTGCTGACACAGCGCACTCAGCTACAAAACAGCCCCCCCCCGAGCCTCCTGGACGATGGCGGCGGCGGCGACAGCAGCAGCAGCAGCAGCGTCCTTCCAAAAGCTGCGTGTTAAAAACTCGCAGAATTCCTAAATTATTGTTCTGATGTGGTTCTGTGTTTCCCCATCGAAGGAGGTCTCACAGCTGTAAGGCCACATCTGGAACCCTGCAGCCAGTTTTGGTCACCACGATGTAAAAAAGATGCTGAGACTCTAGAAAGGGTGCCGAGAAGAGCAACAAAGATGATTAGGGGACTGGAGGCTAAAAC
>NW_015394291.1:0-12319 GCF_001527695.2 Protobothrops mucrosquamatus
AACTCAATAGGTGATTAAAAATGCCAAATTCAGTCTGAACATCTGGCTGACTGTGCAACCAATCGTAATAATTATTTTAACTATAAAACCAGAAATGACAATAGTAAAGAAAGCCAGAGTGCCTTAAAATAGTCACTCAACGGAGAGATGGGCAGCATATAAATTAAATAAATCAAGAATACGAGGGCAATTGGAAATAAACCTCCATTTGAGCATGTGCGAGAAATAGGAATAGTGACGCCCGTCCTATGGTGCCATGCGCAGTAGTTCAGTAGGCAGTGAGGAGTGGAAGGAGAAGATTGTGTTGCAGTTGACTCGTCCGCTAAATCAATTGAAAATGAATCCTGCCATAGAAAATCCCGCCAAATGTGAAGTGTGTGCAGTAATACGATTCCTGTGTGCGAAAAAAAACTTTCAGCAGCTGTGATTCATCATGAACTGTGTAATGTTTACGGACCAAATGTGATGAGTGAAGGTGTTGAACGTCATAATGTCGCATGTTTAAAGATGGACAAACTGTTGTGCACGATGAGGCAAGAAGTAGTCAGCAATGAACTTCTGCAGGAAATTGGCAAAAAGGTCCACAAAGTCTGCCGGTTCACAATATCTGCACTTTCTTTACACTTTCCCCAAATTTCTCAGACTGTTTTGTACGAGATAGTGACAGAAAATTTGGGATACCACAAGTTCTGTGCTCGTTGGGTACCAAAACTCTTTCAATGCACTTCACGATGCTGTTACAGGGTGGCTTCATTCCCAGGTGGGAGATTTTTTTTGCAGAAGGAATTTAAAACCTTGTAAGATGTTATGACAAGTGCCTCAATTTGAATGGCGATTATGTTGAAAAGTAATGTAATGTTGTAGTTTTCTAATGTGTATAATAAAAGTTCTACACATTGATAACCAAATAGAGGTTTATTTCCAAATTGCCCTCGTAATATCAGGAGTCAACACAAGAACTATTTATGTTGGTGTGTTTTTGTTGCGGGCAGTGATTCATTTAGATTGAAACCCACATAAAAAATGAGTAATTTGAGATAAACTACATGGACAGCGTGTATAGTTTTGTCTTTAAAAAATGTCGATGCAGAAACATCCCTGTTTCGGGTCAGATGGCATTTCAGTCCTTGACATTGGCCCAAAATTATAGGTGGAGCTGAAGTTACAGGTAATCCCCGACTTATGGCCACAATTGAGCCCAAAATATCTGTTATTAAGCAAAAGAATTGTTAAGTGAGTTTTGCCCCATTTTAATAATAATAATAATAATAATAATAATAATAATAATAATAATAAAGTTGGAAGGGACCTTGGAGGTCATCTAGTCCAACCCCCTGCTGAGGCAGGAAACCCTATACCATTTCGGACAAATGGCTGTTCGGTCTCTTCTTAAAAACTTCCAGTGTTGGAGCATTCACCGCTTCTGGAGGCAGGTTGTTCCACTGGTTAATTGTTCTAACTGTCAGGAAGTTTCTCCTTAGTTCTAGGTTGCTTCTCTCCTTGATCAGTTTCCACCCGTTGCTTCTTGTCCTGCCTTCAGGCGCTTTGGAGAATAGCTTGACTCCCTCTTCTTTGGGGCAGCCCCTGAGATATTGGAACACTGCTATCATGTCCCCCCTCATCCTTCTCTTCATTAAACTAGACATACCCAATTCCAGCAACTGTTCCTTATATGTTTTTTTAGAACCTTTCTTGCCACAGTTGTTAAGTGAATCACTGTAGTTGTTAAGTTGGTAAAATGATTGTTAAGTGAATCTGACTTCCCCCTTGACTTTGCTTGTCAGAAGTCTGGAAAAGGTAATCACATGACCCTGGGACATAAATATGAGCCAGTTGCCAAGTGGATGAATTTTAACCAGATGACTATGAGGATGCTACAATGGTCATAAGTGTTTATGGACATGATTTACTTCCGGTTTCTTTTTCCCCCCCCCCGGCTTTCACTGTTGCCTGATTTAACTATATAAATACCAGACAGTTCTGCATAAACACATAAACACATAAGTGTGAAAAACAATCATAGGTCACCTTTTTCAGTGCCAGCATAACTTTGAACAGCCGCTAAACAAATGATTGTAAGCAGTGGTGGGATTCAGCCGGTTCGCACCACTTCGGCAGAACCGGTAGCTAATTTTTTGTTGCCCAGGCTCAGAACGGACTTCCGGAAGCGGCATCCACACAGAGAACTGGTTGTTCACATATTTGAATCCCACTACTGGTTTAAGTCAAGGACTACCAATATAGAACTAGTTCTGCCCACAAATGCCTAAAATAACTTCATTTCCTGTATTTGTCTTTTAGAAAATAAGGAATATCTCCCTATTCTTTGCCTTACTGCTGTTGAACGCTTCTCTGCTGCTGTTTTTTTTTTTTTAGCTCCATCCATTGCAAGTGATGCTGGCAACCTAACTGGTTCTGATTGTACAATATTGAAAGTTACCATAGTGATGAGTAGTGGACACAGCTTCTCCTCCCCCATTTTTTAAATTAAAGAACAGATGCTGAAAAGATTGATCTTGCTGTGACCTCTTTTAAGCTGACATCAACACACTAATTGTTTTCCATTCTTTTCTCCACAGCCTAAGCTTTGTCTTCCTCTTCAGTCTTGGCCCATTTTAGATTAAAGAGCCAGTCACAAAAGCAGGGATGCCTTTTGTGATCTGCAGTATGAGACTATTTATCTCAGATCCCCGTTGGTTCCATTGAGCAGTTAATCATAAAAGTCGACCAACAAGGTATAATGGGGAAATAAATGTCAGTATTTCAAAACCACAGTGGAAGCTGTCCACCAGCCAGTATTGGACGTGGATACCCAGCCGTTATTCATAACTTCATAAACTGAAATCATTTAAGAGTGCTCTGTTAATTAGTGGGTTTCGAGTTAGTAATTCTTCGTTTCGTCTTTGGATGCAATTCCAAAAAAAAAAAAAAAAAAAAAGATTTGCAGAGGCCCCAACCTTGCATCTTTTTATAAGTCTTTAAAGCAGCCATGTCTTTTCCTGGGATCGCACAGCCATGAGATCCTGGCAGGAAAAAATGGCTATTTGAGATGTTTGCAAACAGGTGCTAGGTGTACTTCTTGCAAGTTTTAGGAATCTCCTGTTTAGAATCCAGTCTGAATCACTGAACAGCACAATTACATCTTATTGGGTGTTTGGGATGTTTATCAGGGACATTTATTTATTTTATTTGTCTTTTAAAATGCTTTCTTCATACGGTTCCTCCCTTGGAACTTTTCCTACCCTAACAGAGTCTCAATATTTATTTTTATTTATTGGGTTTCTGTGCCACCCATCTCATTAATATGGAGACTCTGGGCAGTCGTCACTATCTCATTCACACATTCAGATCAGTGCATCGTATTGCAATTGTCAGATAATTAACCTCCAATAGTGAAATAACCAGATGTGAGCTGAGTTTCCTTAGAACCAAGGCATTTTGGAATGCTTTTTTACCATGTTTTATTTTGATGCGCAGTATTATAGTAATTTGCAATTTTAAGCCCTGGGTAGGTAACAGCCAAAATAAGAAGGTAAAACCTGGGAAAACATAGACCTGTCATTTGTGACATATTCCTTTTCACAGCAGATTGTCAATTCCAGCTCAGTCCTCCAGCCAGTGAATAGGAGATGATCTTTTATGTATGTGTGTATGTTTGTCTACCTGTGTGTGTCTGTTTTTATCTCTAATAATTATAATAATGCCATCAAGCTGTAATGGAATTAAAACTGTTAAAACAATGGACAGTGAGATTTAATTTACAGCATGAAAAATTATAATGGTGAAAAGCCGGGAGTTACATTATAGCAAGGGACATTAGATTGAACTGTTGCATTGGGATTCGGTCCTGAAAATGGGCCTAAATAGATTGTTAGGATATTGAATTTAGTAGCTGGAACAATAAAGTGTGCAATAGACCAGAGCACACAGTTGTCGTTGATTAGTTAGAGAGTGCTGACTCATGCATGAGGCAATCTCTGCTATGATTGGTTGCTGTAAGTATAAAGGGGGCGTTTCCCATTTTTCCCGCCTTTTTCTTCTGTGTTCCGTATACTGATTAATTTTGCCTCATGCTATTCTTGTGCTCTTGACTATCTTGTGTTCTTTCTTTCTGGATGATGACAAAGACTGTTATAAGTTTGAATGTTAAATATAGGTAGTCCTCAACTTACAACAATTCATTTAATGACCATTCAAATTTACAACGGCACTGAAAAAAGTGACTTATAACCATTTTTCACAGTTTCACTCTTTACAGCATCCCCATGATCGTGTGATCAAAATTCAGATGCTTGGCAACTGGTTCACATTTATGACCGTTGCCATGTCCCAAGGTCATGCGATTCCTTTTTGCGACCTTCTGACAAGCAAAGTCAGTGGGGAAGCCTGATTAACTTAACACGACTATGTTACTAACTTAGCAACTGCAGTGATTCACGTAACAACTGTGGCAAGAAAAGTCGTAAAATGGGGCAAAACCCACTTAACAGATGTCTCACTTAACCGCAGACATTTTGGGCTCAATTGTGGTCGTAAGTTGAGGACTATCTGTATATTTATGTATATTAAAAAAAACTTTAATATACGTTTGTGTTAGTGTCTCTGGCTCCATCTGGAGAGCTGCTGCACAATTCCTCACATAGATTTTCTTCAGAAAGACTCAGATTTGAAAAGGCAACCCTGTGTACATTGTGGCTTGCTCAAGTTCACTAGAATTTGTTTCCCCTTCCTTCTCAGACAAGTTATTTGATTTTACATCATGGTATGTTCAGGATTTCATGAGAAGGAAGGAGCAAGGGTAAATTCAGAGATGTGGTTTATAAGGCATTGAATCCTGAGATCCAACCATAATAATTTACTTTGTCTATAGTGCATTATACTAATTTGTATTGTTTTTAATAATGCTGTGAGCCGCCCTGAGTCCCATGGAGGAGAAGGGCGGCATATAAGTCTTAAAATAAAATAAATAAATAAATAAATAATTTTCCCCATTTTCAGAATTGTCTCTCATCAGGTGGAAGAGAGGAATAAGGAAAAGGATTAGAAATGAGGTCCTGTCCTGGGCCAAGCTTAACAATTTAGGGTTTGATTACAGCCAGACAGTCAAAGTGAAGACTAGTTAGGATGTACAGGTAGTCCTTGTCTTACGACCACAACCGAGTCCAAAATTTCCGTTGCTAAGTGAAACATCTGTTAAATGAGTCCCCCCCCCCATTTTACGACCTTTCATGCCACAAGTGTTAACTGAATCACTGTACTTATTAAGTTAGTAAAACGGTTCTTAAGTGAGTTTGGCTTTTCCATTGACTTTGCTTGTCAGAAGGTCACAAAAGGTGATCACATGACTCCGGGTCACTATCATAAATATGAGTTCAAAATTCAGACACTTGGCAACTAACTTGTATTTATGACAGTTGCAGTGTCCCGGGGTCATGTGATCGATCAATCACCTTTTGCAACCTTCTGACAAGCAAAGTCAATGGGGAGGTCATATTCACTTAAAAACCTTATTGCTAGTTTAACAACTCTAGTGATTTACTTAAGAACTGTGGCAAGAAAGATCATAAAACGGCACAAAATTTACTTTCTGTCTTATTTAGCAATGGAAATTTTGGGCTCAATTGTACATTGTAAGTTGAGGACTACCCCGTATACTCTGGGAACTATTAGAGCAGGGGTAGTCAAGCTGGCTCAGGAATTCTGGGAATTGAAGTCCACGAGTCATAAAAGAGCCAAGGTTGACTACCCCGGTCTTCACCCTTTTTCTATCAGAGGTAACATTCGAAATAAATTGTCGTTCCATCCTCTGGAACGCAGCCCTTCCCTCCTGGAGATTCACCTCTCCCTACATTCCAGCACAATATTTTTTTCCTCAGCTTTGGACCCACTTTGCCCCGAAAGATCCTGAGGACCGGCTGTTCCCAGAGGAAGTCCATTCTGTTCTCATTTGCTTGCCAGTGGAAAGTTGCTTTTTTCCCAAATAATTTGGGAAAATTGCTGAAATGTAGTCCTAACAGCATATAGTATAAATTCAGCTGCTGCTCAAATCGTGGTTCTGAAGACTGCTATTGGTTTATAAATGAGATGAATTTATGTTGTAATATATTAGAGGTTTTTATATGCTTTAAAATCTCTCTGAAGTGTTTTGGCACAAATATCAAGATATGTATCATCTCTGTCCATTAATCAATCAGCCTAAGGAAGGTTGAAGAAAGCATACTTTTTTTCAATATTTATTTCTAATTTCAGGATGAAGCCTTGTTAGGTGGGAAAGGCTGAAGAAAACATACTTTTTTTCAATATTTCCATATTTTTTTCTAATTTCAGGATGAAGCCTTGTTAGGTGGGAATATACTGAGAATAATCTTACCCCTAATGCTGGGATGCACGTTTGGTTCTGATTCTCAGGTATGTGGTTTAAATGTAGTTCTTTTCATGTCTATCTTCATTGCATGTTATAAATTCATTCCATAGTTCCAACAAAATTTTACATTCAGTAGCTGGAAATCAGTGTGTAATTTTCATGATCCACTTCTTATAATTTCCTTTCCCTTCCCTTCTCCCTCTCTCATAGTCCATCCAGATGTATCCATCTTTAACTGCACAATACCAAAAGAATGAAATGTTCAGTCTGATGTCAGAATGCAAACTCTGTTTTTCTATTTTCATATTTGCATGTTGGTCCTCTAAGAACATCTATAGCTTCATCCTTCAATGGCCAGGTACCATTCATGTGATGGCTTCTAACACAGTTTTAAAAAATCTAGCTATAATAAAACCTTATAAAATAAAATCTTTTGATTGTTCAAAGCTTCTAGCAGCTTAAAAGAGTAATGGAGACTTACACAAATATAAATAGTGTTGAAAAGTTTGTGAAAAGCCTAAAACTGTGTGCCTGGTATAATGAGAAATCATAATCAAGCAAGCATTATTTGAGTAATGAAATGCAATTTGGTATTTGCAATCATGATGTGAATGGTCAACATCCTTAGTTGTTACATGTATGCATGATAAATGTACAAGGAACTTTGTAAAAGTTGAGGACTAAATGTTCTTATAATTTGCTTCTCATAGCAAGGCTTGTTTGAGTAAAGCAGAGGCTGTAGAAAGCATGGACAAACCACAGCTTTGGAAGGCATGTTGGTGAAGTGTTCCCTACCATTAGCCTTTCAAGATGCTGAACATCATTCTGCTTTTTGTTTCTGGACATATAGGCACATATGTTACATTTGGCTGTATTGACCCAGAAGTGTCTGCAGAATTCAATGATTTTGTCATAATGGCCAAATGAGTGTTACAACATTGAGACACAAGCTCTGCACTCTTTGTTTAATCATTTGCCCTCCTTAAAATTCCTCCATATCCACCCACCACATTTCTTCTCTAAGAAGAATTAAAAGGAAAAAGAGAGGCAGAAGTGATCTCAATAATAACAATGAACAGTTGCTTTTCATAATTTTATTGCCATGTTTCAAAGTTCACTTCATGATCAGCCAGTGAAGGAAACTCAATGGACACCAAATGGGGTTTCTGCCTACCTCATAATGTTTACTCATTCTTAAAAGGCGATTTGGTGCTACTTGAACATTGACCAACCAGATGTTATTGGTAAGAAGATAATCAGCATAACCCAATAATGAAACTAATAAGTTCATAATAACTTTGTCTCCATTTAGCACATTACTGATTCAATATAAGCAGAATGTGTGAACATCTGTGGAACCGCTGGACAGGTCTTCTTAAATATTCTTCTAAATATGTTAGCATGAGCTCTTATCACCCATCTATGTTTCTGAGACTCGTTTGTCAGATACTTCATTTCATTACATCACAATCTGTCTGGACAGCCTTGTCATTGCAATTTCCACACCCAAGCAATTTCTTTGTTCTCTCTGACGATGAAATTTTATCTCTGTGGTCACCCGGCTTAGGTTAATAGCCTGGAACAAACCTCATTTAAAATCTTTTACATAATGAGAAGGAACACGAAAAAGACAGGGGAAAGGAGTTGGTGGCTGATATGGGATCTCACAAATTCATATGAGCTCTTGGATAGGTCCATGGCTCTTTAACAAGCAGTGGGTTGGCTTGCCAGATTTTGTGTTAAGATTGACCACTGAAAAAGTAGAGTGAGCAGTTGTTGCTACACTATTACACCAATAATTGGTGCCACATGACCAGCTGCACTTATTTCATCTGCTATTTTTTTTCCTTTCAAACAAATTCTGTTGTCATTATTTTTCTGACCAATAATACATAACTTAAGAAGAGAGGCAATAAATATTTAGCCCTGTGTTTTTAAATCGCATTTAAATGGAATCAGTCTAGTCAACAGTCCAGCTTTGACAAAATTAGCTGAATTGGAAGCATCAAATGAAAAGGCAAATTTCTCTCATTCTGTTGATTTTTGTTAGAAACAGCCTCCATTGGAATTTAATAAATTTAATAGGCCAGATGGATGGAATGGCTGAATAGCTGCACATAGAGTCATAAGTTAGGCAGCCTTTAATTTGACAAATTGTGTTGTGTTAAATGAAAATAGATAGGAGATATGTTGTAGCTGGGCCTTCAAATCAGTTTTGACTCCTGGCAATTTCCTGGACAAGTCCATGCAGCTTTCTTGGCAACATTTTTGGAAGTGGTTTGTTATTGCCTTCATCACAGAGTTGAGAGAGAGGGACTGGCCCCAAGTTATTCACCTGGCTTTGTACTTAAGGCAGTACTATAACTCACAATCTCCTGGTTTCTTGCCTAGTGCCTTTAAGCAATGCGTCAAGCTGACTCTGAATTAGGAGATATAAGACTTAAAATTCAGGGCAGTTACTAAGAATTCCATGTGATCATCTTTGTGCAATAAAATCTTATTAATTTATAAACAAAACTGAGCAAGGACAACACAAAGGATGGTGAGCTCTATGCAGCTTCCTTAAGAGGAATGGGGCAACTTACCATAGGATAACTCAGTGTGAGATAACTATACTATTATTAATAATAATAATATTAATAATACCAATAATATTATTAATACTATTAAGAAAGGAATAGGTCTAAAGTACAATTATCTCACATTAAGTTGTCCTTTGGGTGAATGGTCCCACGGCAAGTTGGCAATGGCAAGTAGCCATGCTGAGTTGGCGGTGACAAGTTGCTGTCATGAGTTGGCGGTCGTGAATTGGCCACAGCAAGGTGGCCACAGCAAGTTGGCTGCAATGAGTTGTCGTAGACTCTTCTCAAGTGCCTATGACATTTGGAATTCCAAACTTCACCTTAGTGATCAAATGTTGATTTGAAGTATTACTTTTTTCTTCTTTTTTCAGATTAAATAAAGGCTAAAAGAGATCTGTTAACCTTCTCAGGTGGTGTAGGATGCAGATGTTCTTCATGTGTTGCTCATCTGTGATAATTTATTCCCACATGCTAAGATCTTCAAGTGACCCATTGGTCATCTTAGACTTTGTCCACTCCTTCGTAGCAGTAAAAGTTATAATTCTGGCTATATTTTAAGAGTTCTAGTCTGGATTTTCTAACATTGTATAATTTATTCTCCTGCTAAATGTCAGTTTTGTAACTTTGCATGATTTGTATCAGTTATGCTGCCTAAAGCGATATATCAGCTGTTCTAAAAGCATATGACACTTTTCTTTTTCTCTGTTTAATCCCCAATCTGTATCACATGAACTCTTCATGGCTGTAAAGAAGAAAAGGGATCAGAAAGATAGAAAATCAAAATGTGTCTCATAACATTCCAAAATATTACAAAGATGTAGGACCATTTTTATGTTTAAGTGCATTTGCATTCATAAATGGACTATATCTTAGATACTTCATCACATACTTCTTCGTTGTTATCTGAAAAGTGAAGGCCTGGAAACATAATCCCCCAAAATATGAAAACATTTCCACAAAATTCTTGGCTGTACTAAAAGAAGATGGTGGCACAGTGGTTAGAATGCAGTGTTGCATTCTGCCAGCTGCCGGCAGTTCGGCAGTTCGATTCTCACTGGATCAAGATGGACTCAGCCTTCCATCTTTCCAAGGTCGGTAAAATGAGGACCCAGATTGTTGGGAGGCAATATGTTGACTCTGTAAACTGCTTAGAGAGTGCTTTAAAGCAGTGTGAAGCGGTATATAAGTCTAAGAGCTATTGCTATTGCTATTAGCAAGATCATAAACCAAATGCCATTCCTTTTGGTGGTACTTGTACAAGCTATATTGATCCATTTTTTCATATATATTTCCTGCTGAGGAAACTGAAGTAGTTTGAAGTATTTTTGGGGGGTGGGGGAATGATTTTGGATGAGATAAATATAGAAAGAGAAAATACTTGATTAAGTGATGGCATGCTGGCTGAGAAGTCCACAAATCTTTGCTAAGGTTGCAAAACACCTTGGTGTAGTGTAACAACTGGAGACATACCACCCAAAGTTGAACAAAGGTCCTCCTGGAAATGTTCTCCACCTGCAAATCCAGCAGTAGCTGTGAGCCAAGGAGGCCCTCTAAATCAGGGTTTTTCAACCAGTGGTACGGGTACCACCTGTGGTACATTGGCACCTGGCAGCTGGTACGCAACCATCCTAGAAAAGTAGCGGGGGAGGAGAATGAGCTGAACCAGTGGCAGCACCGCACAAGCCTTAGCAAGAGATGGCTGGAGCTGCAGGGCTGTCAGGGCTCAGCGTAAGCGCCAGGATCAGCACCAGGCTCCAGCTGGAGCTCGGCGCTGATCATGGTGCTTCCGCTGAGCCCAGAAGAAGCGCCAATCAGCTGGAATGTTGCAGCATCTCCAGGAGGAAGAGCGCTGCCGGGCGGGCAGGCAGGTGTCTTGCTCGGCTGTGCCTTGGGGGGCACTTTTTTCAGTGCCATTGTAACTTCGAACAGTCACTAAGCAAACTGTTGTAAGTCGAGGACTACCTGTACTTTATCACTTTTTTCTTTTTCTTTTTTTTGGGTCATCAAGTTTTTGACACCTTGCTAGGCAACTGGTGGTACTCGGATATTGCCATATCCTAAAAGTGGTACAATGGGTGAAAAGGTTGAAAAGCCCTGCTCTAAATCATGCTGGAATTCAGAGAAAGCACAACTTTTATTTTGCCTGGATTGAATGTTAGCCTATTTCATCCCCTTCAGAGATCAGCAGTTTCCAGGCACCAGGACAAAGCCAGGACAAGGATGTTAATATACTATCAAGTAACAGCTTTCCTTCAGAAGTTGTGGGTGCTTCATCACTAGAGGTTTTTAAGAAGAGACTGGACAGCCACTTGTCTCAAATTGTATAGGGTCTCCTGCTTGAGCAGGGGGTTGGACTAGAAGACCACCAAGGTCCCTTCCAGCTCTATTCTGATTGCTCTGCATATCAATAATACTTCACCCTGAATCAACAGGTGATCTCTCCCAGTACTTCTATATAAAAGCTAAACTAAAAGTGGGAGAGGACATTTCATCTGACATTTTTATTCCAGAATATATTCATGTGATTGACCGGCTACTCTTTATGTACTGTGTTTCTCAGCTTGAGCTTTTGATTTATTGCTGATGGTCCAAAGGATTTATTATTATTTTGCTTATGTCTCATTGTTGCTTGTTCGTATATTCCCTCCAATTGAAAAGGTAAGATGGAAATCTTAACTGAAATAGCTGGTGAACAGTGGTTTTCAGAAGCATCAGGACAGATTTTTTTTGTAATAAAGTTGTAGGCCTTTTTAACAATGGACTTCCTTTAACTAGGTATGCAATTGCTTAGCAGTTATGCAGAAAGCACCCTGATTTTTATGGGCTGTCAATAATAGGATGTTCATTATACTTGAGACTTAGATTGGACTATGCATGATTAAGAGCTAGCAATGACACCGTTGTAATACAGTACAAGGAAACACCATAGTAAATGCAAATATGACATGTATAAACATATTTCAGACAGGTTTAGCAGATCTGGTTGCTTCTAGGTGTGATACTGTTCTAGACTTCCAATTTCCATAAATCCTATCTCTGGGTACCAGAAAGGCTGATCAGATTTTTAACTCATAAAAACAGTTGTTCAGAACAGAGCTGTTATTTACAATAGGTTTGCAAATCTGTTTACTGTAGATCTGGACAATGAAATAATGGTTGTCCCAAATAAAGTCAATGAAATTTCCCTGCAATTCCATTTTGGGGTAGAAGTCTTATCCTTTATACCATATTCTTTATATTTTTCACTTTTCATGCAGCTGTTCTAGCTACTAATGAGCTACCTAAAAATTTATACTTACACAATATTGTATCAACATTAAAATCTGCCCAAGCAGAGGGAAATATGTTCACAAACAACATGGTGACAATTCCA
>NW_015394292.1:0-3392 GCF_001527695.2 Protobothrops mucrosquamatus
GAAGGAGATGTATGCTGGTAACAGTGGGTGGGTCCCATCTTTTGCTGAAAGGACACCCAATGCAGTTCAGCAAGGAATTAATTGGCCACTAGTTCTGAAACTGTGACTTTTGAAAGACAGGCTTTGCTGAGGAGAGGAGAGCAAACATTAACAGAGCAAAGAACAGAATAATCTTGGCTGCTCAAAACAGCCGGGGGGGAAAAATTCTCAGTGGATCTTTTCACTCTTTTAGAAAAAGTCTGGAGGTTTTTTTTTTCCAAAGCTGGCAGCTGTGACCACTCTTTGTTTAGTTGCAAGGAATTGCTTTGAATTCCCTGCAACTTCTAACCATTGCCGTGTGTCTCCACAGTGAGATCTTGATGTGTTTGTGGTGCTCAGAAATCCTGACATCAGACAGCATAAACCTGCCCTTTAGGATAGGGTTGAATTTTAAGGAAGGGGTAGTTTAGTGGGCAGGTTTTCCAGATTATAAAATGGGTCTGGTTTAGACCAGTGTTTCTCAACCTTGGCAAATGGAGGCTGTATGGACTGCAGCTGGCTGGGGGATTCTGGGGGTTGAAGTCCACACATCTTAAAAGTTACCCAAGTTGAGAAACGTTGGTTTAGTACAGGGGTCTTCAAACTTGGCCCTTTTATGACTTGTGGACTTCAACTCCCAGCCAGGCACGCTGGCTGAGGAATTCTGGGAGTTGAAGTCCACAATTCATGAAGGGACCTTAGTTCCTCCATGCTGGCTGAGGAATAATAATAATAATAATAATAATAATAATAATAATAATTATTATTATTATTATTATTATTATTATTATGGGAGTTGAAGTCTACAAGTCATGAAGGGGCCATAGTTCCCCCACGCTGGCTGAGGAATTCTGGGAGTTGAAGTCCACAAGTCATGAAGGGGCCATAGTTCCCCCATGCTGGCTCAGGAATTCTGGGAGTTCAAGTCCACGAGTCATGAAGGGGCCATAGTTCCCCCATGCTGGCTCAGGAATTCTGGGAGTTCAAGTCCACAAGTCATGAAGGNAATTCTGGGAGTTGAAGTCCACAAGTCATGAAGGGGCCATAGTTCCCCCATGCTGGCTGAGGAATTCTGGGAGTTGAAGTCTACAAGTCATGAAGGGGCCATAGTTCCCCATGCTGGCTGAGGAATTCTGGGACTTGAAGTCCACAAGTCATAAAGGGACCTTAGTTCCCCCACGCTGGCTGAGGAATTCTGGGAGCTGAAGTCCACAAGTCATAAAAGGGCCAAGTTTGAAGACCCCTGGTTTAGTAGAATTCTCTTTTTCTGTTTTCCTGTTTCTCTCCTGAGGAATGAGATGGCAGTTAAAATCTCACAAGAGAGAAATTATCCTACCACTTGGAACTCTGCATTTTACAGGGGTTAGGAAATTTGTTTTGGGAATATTCATTTTTGGCTCATCCCAAATCCCTGACTGAGTGTTCAGCATTGGCACAGCAGTGCTGGTGGGTGCTAAGTGGCTTCTTTCCAAGCCTATTGACAATGCTCTGTCAAAGGATGTGAATGTAACGAAGAACTTAAAATCTTACTCACCTTGCAAGCTGTATTGGTCTGAGACAGCTTATTGTCCCAAGGGGGCCTCCAGAATTCAGTTCCCAGAATTCTCAACTTTTGCTGTGATGCCTGGAGAATAATGGGAGTTGAAGTCCATGCATCTGGAAAACAGCTGGTTTGAGCAAAGTCAATCTGAAAAATGTTTTTCTTCTGCCAGTCCAAGGGGTGAGTAACCTCCAACCTGGCCCTATTAGCTGATACTCGAGTAAAATCAGCATCCAATCATAAATACAATCATAAATAGGAGATGGTTAATATTGCAGGCTGATTCTGCCCACAGCCAGGAGTTCGATCCTGACCGGCTCAAGGTTGACTCAGCCTTCTATCCTTCTGTGGTCGGTAAAATGAGGGCCCAGATTGTTGGGGGACAAATATGCTGACTCTGTAAACCGCTTAGGGAGGGCCGTAGAGCACTGTGAAGCGGTATATAAGTCTAAGTGCTAAGTACCGTCATAAATAAGAGTCAGTTACCAAGCGTCTGAATTTTGACGACGTGACCATGAGGATGCTGCAACTTTCATAAGTGTGAAAAACAGTCATAAGTCACTTTTTTTCAGTGGATTTGTAACTTTGGTCACTAAATGAATCCAAAGCGCCAGAAAGCAAGACAAGAAACAAGAGATGGAAACTAATCAAGGAGAGAACCAACCTGGAACTAAGAACAAACTTCCTAACAGTGAGGACAAATTAACTTGCCTTCAGAAGTTGTGGGTGCTTCATCACTGGAGGCTTTCAAGAAGAGATTGGACTGCCTTCTGTCTAGTTTAACAAAGAGAAGGACGAGGGGGGACATGATAGCAGTCTTCCAATATTTGAGGGGCCGCCACAAAGAAGACTTGGGGGTCAAGCTATTCTCCAAAGCACCTGAAGGCAGGACAAGAAGCAACAGATGGAAACTAATCAAGGAGAGAAGCAACCTAGAACTAAGGAGAAGCTTCCTGACAGTTAGAACAATTAACCAGTGGAACAACCTGCCTCCAGAAGTGGTGAATGCTCCAACACTGGAAATTTTTAAGAAGAAACTGGACAGCCATTTGTCTGAAATGGTATGGGGTCACCTGGTTGAGCAGGGGGTTGGACTAGATGACCTCCAAGGTCCCTTCCAGCTCTATTCTGATTAAAACTGACTACGTGTATTAGTTTTAGGGTGCTGACTTGACCCCCTGTTCTATTCCAAGTTGACCCCATTGATCTCTATAGGCTGAGCTGCTTTTTTTTTAAATAAATATTTTATTAATTTTCTAGTTTTACAGTCAAATAGACAACATGTTGTCTGGGTCCATTAGTAATTCAGTGATATATATTAACTTCTTCAGTCCAGATCCAATATTACACCATCAAATGTTTCCTCTCTTCTTCCAATAATACCTATTTTCCCACACTAGGCAAATACAATTCTTATTGTTATTAATAAATATGCAATTGAATATCAACATCTTTGTTACATTTTTCTCATAACATCATCAATAATATCAGTTTTAGATAACTTTTCTAACCAAAACATATCTTAATTGCATTTGCACTTAATAGCCATATGTTCAATCAGTATTCTGTTTTTGCTTTGTTAAAAAATGTTAATTTCCCATCAGTGTTAATAATAACAGTAACAACAGTAACAACAACAACAACAACAACAATAATAGGATGCTGGTAGCAACCCGTGTCAACCATTAGCGCCAGCCAATTTGAATGTTCAGTTGACTGAGGTTCATATCTAATGAATAAAAGATAATAATAAAGTTGGAAGGGACCTTGGAGGTCATTTAGTCCAACCCCCTGCTTAGGCAGGAAACCCTATACCATTTCAGACAAATGGCTG
>NW_015394292.1:6743-8687 GCF_001527695.2 Protobothrops mucrosquamatus
AAACTATGCGAAGACTTTAGGAAAAAGGGTGCGTCCAATTGTCAAGTCCAAACGTAATGGAACAGATGTTGTTCGTATACTTGTGTAATGTTGTTTCTGTTTCTGCAGACTTGTGGGCTGGTTTCCTTTAGTAACTTCACCCTCCTTCTTAGACCTTCAGGATAGACCATAGTATTGTATTATATTATTGACAAAGAAAGTTACCCACTTTCTTTAACTTATTTTTGGTTATATCCCACTAAATCCAGTGGGTTTTATTTCAAGTAGATAAGATGAGATTGAACTGTCAGATAACTGCTTTACGGATTGTCCTCGAGTTACAGCTCCAGAAATTGTGGGCGCTCAATCACTGGACGTTTTTAAGAAGAGACTAGACAGTCACCTATCTGACATGGTATAGGTTAGTGGTGGCGAACCTATGGCACGGGTGCCAGAGGTGGCACTCAGAGCCCTCCCTGTGGGCACGTGCGCCGTCGCCCCAGTCCTAGGCCTTCAGCTGGGCTTTATAAAACTTTTTCGCTTTAGGCCTCCGCCGCCGTGTAGATAAAAAAAGGTTCAATCAATCAATCAATCAATTTCAACTTCTCGTGGGAAAAAAAAGATCTTGCAAAGTTGGAATTGATTGATTGAACTTTTTAGTCCCACCCAGTCTGCTGTTACCACTGCAGCCACGCCCACCCAATGGGCCACACCCACCTGGCATGCGACGATGCATAAGTGGGTTTTGGGTTGCAGTTTGGGCACTCGGTCTCTAAAAGGTTCGCCATCACTGGTATAGGTTCTCCTGTTTGAGCAGGGGCTGGACTAGAAGACCTCCAAGGTCCCTTCCAGCTCTAATTATTATTGTTGTTGTTGTTGTTATTATTATTATTATTATTATTAACAACTTGGCAACCAGGATGTAATTACGACAAGCGTAGCATCCTAGAGTCATGCGATCGCCATGTACAAACTTCTTAGTCAGCTTCCGACAAGCAAAGTCAACCGAAGGGGGAGCAAGAAGCTGGATTTGCTTAATGACCACAGGATTCACTTAACGACTGCAGTGATTCGCTTAACAAACAGTGGCATGAAAGGTTGTAAAATTGGGCACAACTCAATCAGCAACCCCCTTTGTTTAGTGACAAAAAATTCTGGTTCCAATCTTGGTTCCTAAAGTCGAGGGCTTCATTTATTTATTTACCTCAGGGGTCTTCACACTTGGCCCTTTTTTGACTTGTGGACTTCAACTCCCAGAATTCCTGAGCCAGCATGGGGGAACTATGGCTCCTTCATGACTTGTGGACTTCAAATCCCAGAATTCTTCAGCCAGCGTGCCTGGCTGAGGAATTCTGGGAGTTGAAGTCCACAAGTCATAAAAGGGTCAGGTTTGAAGACCCCTGGTATAAAGGGTGGACTAGAAGATATCCGAAGTCTCTTCCAAGTCTATTATTCTGTTATTCTACAGAATGTATAGCTGGGTTTGAAGCTTGTTTACGTCAAGTCGCATTGCGGAAAAATTAAGCTATAGGTCATGTCTGTTCCAGCAGAAATCAGCAGGAATTCCTGCAATTATGGGGTTGGTGTAGCTTCAGAAACTGGTCTTGTGGTTTAAGAAACTGTGTGTAGAGCATTCCATGATGGTGGTGATGATAGTTTACACAGACTGAAAACTGGACAGCTGCTGCAAGACATCGGCTAAACAGACATGTGAATTTAGCTTCTCCCCCCCCCCCCCCTTGACTTTGCTTGTGAGAAACTGGCTGGAACCCTGCAACTGTTGTAAATACCACATTTCTCCAAAAATGAGACCGGGTCTTACAGTATATTAATTTTTGCTCCAAAAGACGCATTAGGGCTTATTTTCCGGTTATCTATCTATCTATCTATCTATCTATCTATCTATCTATCTATCTATCTATCTATCTATCTATCTATCTATCTATCTATCTATCTATCTATCTA
>NW_015394292.1:11178-13342 GCF_001527695.2 Protobothrops mucrosquamatus
GGACTTCAACTCCCAGAATTCCTCAGCCAGCATGGGGGAACTATGGCCCCTTCATGACTCGTGGACTTCAACTCCCAGAATTCCTGAGCCAGCCACGCTGAGGGAAAAGGGAGAAGTTTCCAAGCTGAGCCACGCTGGCTCAGGAATTCTGGGAGTTGAAGTCCACGAGTCATAAAAGAGCCAAGGTTGCCTACCCCTGGTTTATGTCAACTTTCTTTTTTCCTCCCTTGTCAATCTCCCTACAGTCTCTCCCCATTGCTTGCTGCTTGAAGCAGCCAGGGAAGAAAGATCTCTCTTTCAGCTTTTTTCCCTTTTCACGGAGATCTAGCTTCCCTGTTTTCATCCCCAGTCCCAAGGATGCGGACTAATTTATGCAGCTTTGCAGGTTTTTGCAGCGCAGGGAAATCTCCCGTTGGAAATTGCTGCACCACTCAGTTCTTAGAATAGCTCAATAAGATTGGAGCCATTTGAAGAAGGGGGGATGATGGGCAAATTGTCCGGATTCCAGATGCAAACTCCCCCCCCAGGGTCTCTGCCTTCTCCCCCCCTCCTTTCATGATGCAATCTGTTCCATTTTGACCATGGGAAATGCCCAGTTGGCTCAGGACAGGCAAACGCTGTTCTCTAGACAAATCTTTAATTTTTTTTTAAAGCTCTGGCATTGCAATTTAGCTGCTGCAGAAAGCTTCACGTGGCACAACTTTGCGGAATGCATACGGGGGCGCTGGTCTGCTGCCCCCCTCGAGCTGGGTGCAGGGTTAAGAGAGCAGAACAGCCAAGTTTGCAACCAACATACACACACACGTACATACACACAAGAGCTAAGTTATTAACCAGAGAAAGGGTAGGAGAAAACGTATGTATACAAGTATTAACCTTGTGAACTCTAAAGCTTCCTCCTTCCGTTATGTATTCAAGATGGACAGTGATTAATATTTACAGTATATGTTACTTATAGGTAAGCATGTAGGTCTACACATATGTTGTATATAGTATGTTTAAATGTGTGTTATGTAGGTGTACACTTTGAGAGCAAGCAGCTAAATTTCATTTTTAATGTGTGCCATTGTGCCCACAGGAAAAAATGATAATAAAGGTTATCTATTCTATTCTGTTTTGTTCTGTTCTGTTCTTTCCTTATTCTATTCTATTCTATTCTATTCTATTCTATTCTATTCTATTCTATTCTATTATTTTCCATTCCATATTCCATTCCATATTCCATTCCCTATTCTATTCTCTATTCTATTCTCTATTCTATTCCATTCCATATTTTCTATTCTGTTCTGTTCTGTTCTGTTCCTGTTCTATTCCTGTTCTATTCTATTCTGTTCTAATTCTATTCTATTCTATTCCATTCCATTCCATATTTTCTATTCTATTCTATTCTATTCTATTCTATTCTATTCCATATTTTCTATTCTATTCTATTCTATTCCATATTTTCTATTCTATTCTATTCTATTCTATTCTATTCTATTCTATTCTATGGGAGTGATCTAAGGGAGCCTCTCGAATAACGACTTTGAACAGCCACTAAATGAATTGTTACAAGTCGAGGACGACGTGCCTCCGTAGCCAAGCTCAGGGGAGCCATCGCTACCGCCCTGGTGCCGGTTTTCTCTTTGCAAGAACTTCTAGAGTGAGCTGCAAAATGCTGAATATCCCGTGTGCTTTTAGTACGGTGTATTTAATGGAGTTCTGTGGCGGGCGAAAGAGAGGAAAGTTACCCCAAAAGACTTTTTGTGCTTAAGGAGGTGTGTTTGCCTGTTGCCTGGTTGCAGAGGCAAGCAAATCTTGCCTTGCATCTTAATGAAGGGGCCTGATTCACCTCTTTTTTTTTATGCCAAGGACATAATTGGACCAGGGACTTTCAGCAAGCAGGGCTGCCAGCCTCCCATCCATTGTGGTCCAGTTTCTGCTTCTGAGCCTAACCCAGCTTTTTAGGGTTCTTAATGAGGATACAAATCTTGGACTCTTTGATGGATGAGCTTGGATTGAATCTAAGCACAAAAAGAGCTGATAGGCAGTCCTTGACATACGACCTTAATAGCCCAAATTTCTGTCACTGAGTTCTGTCCCAATTATATATATATACAGGTAATCCTTGAATTACAGCCACAATTTTGAGTCCAGTGTTTTTGTTGCTACGTCGAACTGTTGT
>NW_015394293.1:0-1665 GCF_001527695.2 Protobothrops mucrosquamatus
GTTCTCACCTACATCGTCCACAAGGGACGACTCGGGAACTCAACTCCTACCTCGGGCAGCTCACCTTTCCCCCTATGCCCAGGGGAAAGGTATCAAGCCGTTTGACAGCTGATGCAGGCTGTCAAAACGGCTTTTACGCAGAAACAGGCGGGAGCAGCAAACAGCTGCGTCCAGCGAAGGCGCCTGCCACCGGAAGTGGATATTGTAAGGACTTCTTATTAGTACCTATATTAGGGCACAAAGATATGTAAATACAACGTTGACGATTGAAAGATGGTTTATCAAAAAATTTACAGATGTTATACACACAGTTTGTTATACTCTGTCCTGTTATAGAATATATTTTAAGTTTCTGTTTTTCTTTCTGTAACATAAGGTAATACTAATAGCACTGTTGAAGCCAGGGAAGTTTAATCATGTCCTTTTTTGTTTTTAAAATGTACATTTAATAAAATTTATTTTAAAAAAAACTTATTATAAAATTTTGGGGTTTTTAAATTTCACAATCTTGGTGGAGGATGCAGGCATAAGGGCCTCTAGGGGACACTGTTCTAAATAAAATCCAGAGGCATGCCTGTTGATTTCAACTGCCTGGAGTTATTTGAGATCTAGTTTCCCTTGCAGGCTCCGAGCCAAACTAAATTGACAACTCTGGTTTACAAAAATCAAAGAACAGGAAAAAGGAAGAGAGTCAATAACTGAGGCCCAAGACCAGGTAACCCAGTGCACTGGCCCAGGTAAGAAACCTTTGCCCCGAAGGAGGGAAACACGCAATTGTACCTGGGTGGTCAAGAGAGTGATTGTGGGAGGTTTTGTGCGATAACGGCTGTGTGAGTGTGACGGGCTGTGTTCTGGAAACACTGGTAAGTCCAGAGCGAGTGCGGAACTGAAAGGTTGAGGTCCCTTACTCCCATGAGGGAGAAGGCCAGCCTGAAGGGAAGCGAACTGGTGTTAAGAGTTTTGAGTGGCCGTCAAATCAAGAACCTGAGGGAACCATAATCAGGGAAACTCTCAAGAAGATGGGCTGTTGTTGTAGTCATTGTTGTAAACCTAAAGAAAAAAGAATAACTGTAAAATTGAGTAGCTTCAAACAGGAAAACCCATCTTGCTAGCAGCAGACCCCTTGTGTCTGTGGATGGGTTTCCCAGGCCCTGCCCATGTGGAGCCAGGGTAGAAAAGGAAGTTTTAAGTTTGAGCTCAAGGACTGCTTGGGAAAGAAGGGGAATAAGAGAAATGTGTGTATGTCTCTGTGTGTGAGTGAGAAGACCTTTTTCCCAATCACAGTTTTCTGTTCTCTTTTTCTTGTCTTGGTATGTATATGTGTGTCAGAGTCTTTGTGTGTGAGGTAAATATGACTGTTACTAATCTCAAGAGAAAAGAAGATACCAAAGGAAACGCCCTCACTCTGTTTGTCTGGCCAACAGACAGAGTGAAGAAAGATGTGTTTGTTTATTTTTCTTTTTTTCCCCTCTCTCTCTCTACTCTTAAGAACAGCCCAAAGTTAGCAGAAACAATAAAGTTGGAAGGGATCTTGGAGGTCGTCTGGTCCAACCCCCTGCTCAGGTAGGAAATCCTGTACCATTTTCTTGCCTATTAGTTCTGCTCTCTCCCTTTTGCAAATGTTGATTCAATATAAAATTTTATTGTTTTTATCATAAAAAAAAA
>NW_015394293.1:5058-8927 GCF_001527695.2 Protobothrops mucrosquamatus
AGAAATAAGAGAGAATAAATGTGGAAAGGTTAAACGTGGAAAATGTGTATATAATAATGTATGAAGGAAGAAAAATGCAAATAAGAAATAATGGGGCAATAAGGATAAATACTCTAAAGAAGAATAAGGGGGAAAATGTAAATAATAGAAGATTACTGTTACGAAGTTGATGTTAAAATATATATTGTGTATATATGTGGGAAAAAAAAGAATGTTGAAGGGACAAGAATGTACTATAGAAATATGAAAAGAGAGAAAAATGGAAAATAGAAGAAAGTGGGAGGTGAATATTGCAAGATGGGAGACGGATGTTGAAAAGAAGGAAGGAAAAGAAAGAAAGAAAGAAAACAATGGCTAGAACACAGAAGCAGCCACTGAAGGGGGTCGCAAGGGATCATTGATACTTTTCTAAAACAGGATGGTTGTATTTATACTTTAGTTAAATAAATCTGTGATAAATACAAGTAAATAAAAAACTTTACAAAATTTAGTGGTGAGGCCATTTCAATACAGGCTTCAACTGGAAAGCTGTCTTTGTTTCTTTGAAATGATGTATGGGAGGCTTTTGTTACATGAAGGTTCAAGAATGTCAATGAAGTTACTCAGTATTTGCATAATTTGGTGCAGGTTTTGTCTTCTATCTCAGTACAGGCCCAGGCTGCCTTATCACCTGTCTCTGGCCATTGTTCCTGGAGAGTGGGTTCAGGTGAAAAGAACTGTCACCTATAAATACTAGTCCTGAGTGGTCTCAACCATGCCAAGTCCTCCTGATTTAAGGAATAAAGGCGTAAGTCCATGGAAAGTCCCATCATATCCTTTCCAAGCTCCACAGCTGGATGGCCTGAAAATGGAATTTCAATCTGCCTCACCTGTTGAACTGTTTCCATCTAAGTAGGAGAAAAATCTAAATGGATTGGACTACCCTGGAAATCGTGTTCCTAGAACGTGGACTATGTGTTGCAATATTTTTCTTTTGCTACTGTTGTTTCCCTTGTACCTTGTTTGGTAGAAGGAAGGACCATGGGCCCAATACTTTAAGGAACATTGGGGAAAGAAGACTCAGAATATGAAAACTTGCTTACACAGGAATCTAACGAAAATATAGGGAATTATGAACTATTAAAAGTATAAAAGAATAATTCAGGTGGAAAAGAGAAAAAGGGTGGAATTGAAGGAAATAAAAGTTATTCTTTTATAAAATGTAACAATAAAGCTCCAATGTAACAATGTATGAGACTGTATGTTTAGCACAAATGTATTAATGTAGTGTAAATGTAACAATGCAATGCCAATGTATGAGAAGGAATGTTTATTGTTTCCTGCCTATGTACAGTGACCACAAATGGTAATCAGCAAAGATAATGAATTATGACCTGGATGGATGGAAATTGGAAGGAAATTGTCAGGATGAACTATTAAGTGTAAAAACAACTTCAAAGAATGATTATGGAGTTGAAAGAGCTTCTTAGATGTTATGTGCATTGTAAAAAGTATAAAATGCAAAGCTTGAAACCTGCTCTTTGTGCTCTTAGAACTCAATCCGTTTTGGGAAGGGTCTAGGAGGCTGCGTTTGCAAATGCTTTTCTTTTCTTTTTATTCTTTTTATGTTTTTCTCCAATAAAACTTGGTTTTGTTAATCAGACTTGTCTTCGTATTGTGAGTATAAAATTTTGGGGTTTGTAAATCTCACATGGGTATGAGGGGCTTGGTCTCCCTCAGTTGAAGGCTTCTGGCATGCCCTCAGGCAGAAAGGGGCAGGAGCAGGAGACAGGCAGCACAAACATCTTTTGCATAGAGAATGAAAGTTTCTGAGGTCTGTGATTTGGCGCTGAGGTATGCAGGAAACACACCACTGAGTGGGCATCAAACAGGTTTCTGATGTGCCTAGCTGACAACTTTGTCACCCAAAAGATGAAGGTGGGTATTACAGGCTAAGCTATACTGGATGTAATACTAACAGAACTGAAGAAGCTTCTTGGATGAGAAGCAAAACATCTTCAAGCAAAAACAAAGTCTAGTTGCCTTTTGAAAAAACACCTTTTGGACAACCATGACCTGGATGACTAAGAATCTCCATAGATACCTAACGAATAGGGATAAAGGGATTGAGGGAGTGAAAGTTGTAGGCATTTTGGAGGAGAGTGACCACATCATACAAGAATTTGCTACAATGCAGACAATGAACCAAGTCAGATCAACATTTCAGATTTTAAGAGAGCAGACTTCAAAAAGCTAAGGGAGAGATTAGGAAGGATTCCATGGATGGAAATCCTAGAAGGAAAAACTGTTCAGGACACATAGGAAAGTCTAAGGGCAAAATACCAAAGGCCCAAGAAAAACAATACTACAGAGAAAGAAAAACAAAAAACACCAGATGAGACCAGCATGGATGTACAAACAGCTCTCTGAAAAACTGATGGATAAAAAGGACAAATATATCACTTCCGGTGGCTCGGCGGCTGCCAAAGGAGGCTTTTTGACAGCCTCCCGTCCGGGACTGCATAAAAATCGCCGAAACAGTGCATACCAGCTGTTTGGCGGTCTGAACCTTCTCTCCGGGCAAAGGAGAGAAGGAGAGCTTATTCTGAAGTAGGAGTTGAGTTCCCTAGTCTCCCTGGGGGGCTCCCAGGGAGGCGAAGGTGAGAACTCCTCCGGAGATCAGAGTTCCTCCGCAGATCGGGATGTCTTCGTTATTTTAGCGAAGCCAGACGCCGTCTCCACCTCTGACGTTTTTTCTGAGATTTTAAATGTGAGTAATTTTTAACAGACGGAGCTGTCTAGGAAACTTGGACTTTTTATAAAGAAATTATAACTTTGACTCAGAAGAATAAAGTACTCTTCTCGAATGACTGAAATCGAAAGTTAACTTTCGAACAAGGGAGAAAAAAATGGCCACGGCTTAGCCGCTTCTTTGTTCTAAAGAGACACTTTCATTTTCCTTCCGGTTGTGGATTGCTACATTGTAAAGACTGTAAAGATTTTTCAAAAATTAAAGAAAAATTGAAGAAAAATCTGCTTAACTACTTTCTGTGTTGGACTGTATATTAAGATCTTTTTCAAACTTAAGAATGGCTTCTAAACGTGTTGTAGCCTCTGCAGCACCTAAGCCAGCTGTTTCTTCCCCAGTTGTACAAACTACGCATCAGAGAGCTAAAACCCCTCCACCCTCTCCTCCACCTTATATTACTTTAAAGGACTTGCAGGATTCTTTGATGCAGATGTCTAAACAAATAGTGCAACA
The DNA here is from genome assembly GCF_001527695.2 of Protobothrops mucrosquamatus. Taxonomy (NCBI): domain Eukaryota; kingdom Metazoa; phylum Chordata; class Lepidosauria; order Squamata; family Viperidae; genus Protobothrops; species Protobothrops mucrosquamatus. Next base: position 8,300 of record NW_015394293.1, read on the forward strand.
AATGAGAGTGGAGACAGAAGAGCTTCTTGCTAAAAAGAATGATGAATTGTGTGAGAACATGTCTCAAATTTTTCAAGGTTTTGCTTTTCATATGGATCGTATAAAGGCGCGTGTGGAGGAAGTGGGAGAAAAAATGAAAGGGATGGAGGAGAGAATAGAAAAAGTAGAAGAGGGTATAGAGATTGCTCAAAATGATATTGTAATGACACAATTTAGAGAAATGGAATATGCAATAAGAATCAGGGGCCTGAAAGAGGATGCACAAGAGAAATTGAGGGAAGAGATATCAGCTGCCTTAGCGTTGGTTTTTGACTGCGATCCTGAAATTATTTATGGAGAAATAGAAAAAATATTTAGAGTCAATTCATGGGTCGCACGTCAGAGAAAACAGCCCAGGGACGTTGTTGTTTACTTTTCTAGAAAAACACATCGAAATGATATTATACAGGCCTTTTACCAACAGAGATTTCAGATTGCTGCTCAAGATGTTATACTTTTGAAAGAAATACCTTCAAAAATTTTAAGAAAAAGAAAGGAATTTGCCTTTTTAGCTCAAGAGTTGAAGAAGCAGCAAGTGCCTTTTAGATGGGAAATACCAGTTGGAATGGCTTTAACATATGCTGGGAAC
>NW_015394293.1:11117-12314 GCF_001527695.2 Protobothrops mucrosquamatus
GATTTTTGTCAGCGTTAAAGGCTATCTATCAACTACAGTTTGCCCAAGTGATAGTAAATGGAGGATTGACAGACTCAATTAAAATTGAAAAAGGTACAAGGCAAGGTTGTCCACTATCACCTTTACTGTTTATTCTGACTTTGGAGATTTTATTAATCAAGATTCGTGAGTCTTCACTTATAAAAGGAATAACTTTGGGTAAGAATAACTATAAGCTTAGAGCTTTTGCTGATGATTTGGTTTTCACCTTGTCGCAACCAATTGATTCGGCAAGAAATCTGATACAGATATTGATGCAATATGGAAAGGTGTCTGGATTTAAAGTAAATAATAATAAGACTAAAATATTATCTAAAAATATGTTTATGAAAGATATAGAGATTTTAAGTAATGTAACTGGTTTTGAAATAGTGAAAAAAGTGAAATATTTGGGTGTTGATATTACTGCTTCTAATGCTAAACTGTATAAAAATAATTATGACAAGTTATGGAGCAAAGTTCAAAAGGATTTGATGGAGTGGAAGAAATTACAGTTATCATTATTGGGAAGAATCGCAGTGATAAAAATGAATGTTCTCCCAAAGTTCCTTTTTTTGTTCCAGATGAAAAAAGGATTCAAATTTGGAGGAGTGGCAAAGAGGTATCAACAGGTTTATCTGGCAGGGGAAAAAACCTAGGGTAAAATTCAAAATTTTGCAAGATGCACGGGAAAGAGGGGGACTTAAAGCCCCTAATTTAAAATTATATTATGATGCGGTGGTTTTAACTTGGATTAGTGATTGGATTAATTTAACTAACAGAGATATCTTGGTACTTGAAGGCTGGGATTTATATTATGGAAGGCATGCTTATTTATTTTTTGATAACAAAATTGATCGTGTTTTTAAATCTCATATTTTAAGAGTTGCACTTTTGAGAGTTTGGAAAAAGTATTCTTATAAGGTAAATTTAAAAATCCCAATGTGGGCTATTCCAGAACATGCAATACAAGGAATTACAAGAGGTGCAAAATTAGAAGGAATTGTTTATAAAGATCTACTTATGTTAAGAGGACAGGACTGGCAAATTAAATCATTGGATGAGTTAAGACAGGATAATGTACTCCAGTCCTGGTTCTTATATTGTCAGTTGGTTGAGAGATGGCATATAGACCAAAAATTGGGTTTAACTTTAGAAGATGTGAACTTGATAAAACAG
>NW_015394294.1:0-1206 GCF_001527695.2 Protobothrops mucrosquamatus
GGGGGGGGGGAGCGGGCTGCAGCCTGCCTCCCCCTGCCCACCCTTTCAAGGAGTCTTATCTCCTTTCTTTGCCTTGCCAACAATGTTCTCCTTGGCACCAAGGGAAGTCCAGAAGAAAAGAACTGGAGTGTCCCTCTTGACAACATTAGATAAGATTTCGCACATTTACACCCTAGTAGACAATCACTTTGATATGAGCCAGCCGTGTGCTGCAGCTGCCAAAAAAAGCCAACACAGTGCTGGGCTGCATTAACAGAGGGATAGAATCAAGATCATGTGAAGTGTTAATACCACTTTACAATGCCTTGGTAAGGCCACACCTGGAATCCTGCATCCAGTTTGGGTCACCACGATGTAAAAAAGATGTTGAGACTCTAGAAAGAGTACAGAGAAGAGCAACAAAGAGGATCAGGGGACTGGAGGCTAAAGCATATAAGGAATGGTTGCTGGAATTGGGTATGTCTAGTTTAACGAAAAGAAAGACTGGGGGTGGGTGAGTGACATGATAGCAGGGTTCCAATATCTCATGGGTTGCCCCAAAGAAAAGGGAGTCAAGCTATTCTCCAAGGCACCTGAAGGCAGGACAAGAAGCAACGGATGGAAACTAATCAAGGAGAGAAGCAACCTGGAACTAAGGAGAAACTTCCTGACAGAGAGAACAATTAACCAGAGGAACAACCTGCCTCCAGAAGCGGTGAATGCTCCAACACTGGAGGTTTTTAAAAAGAGAATGGACAGGCATTTGGCTGAAATGGTATAGGGTCTCCTGCTTGAGGAAGGGGTTGGACTAGAAGACCTCCAAGGGCCCTCCCAACTCTGTTCTTCTGTTCTTCTTTTTTTAAAAAAGCTGCAGCATATCTCCGAACTAACCACGATAGGACCTTGTTTAGCAGAGATGGCCCATCTCCAGCCAAGAAAATCTTTCAACCATCTCTGTTTCCCTGATTTAGATTACAGCTATTGGTTTAATTGTATTTTCTATAAAATATCATGCATTTCAAGGGGGGAAAAATGGATGTGTTTATTATCACCCATTCAGCTCCTTTTCCGCTACAGTCAGAACGAGGGAGACCAGAAATTCAGATACCAAATCTTAATCTCATCAGTGACGGTTCTGTGTCACAAAAATGATGAAGAGATGAAATCATCCTAAAGCAGTTTTCTATCAAATAAAGATGGGGGGCAATCTCGTTTACATAACTGAGT
>NW_015394294.1:2187-7187 GCF_001527695.2 Protobothrops mucrosquamatus
TTTATTTTGATTTATTTGTTAGATTTGCATCCTGCTTATTTTTTTCCTCTCTCCAGGATCAGTGGTTTCCCCCCCAAAAAACTGGCAACTTTAAGATGTGTGCACTTTAATTCTCAGAAATCCCCAGCTGTTACGAAGTCTCCATCTCTTAAAGTTGCCAAGTTTCACAAACACTGTCTTAGGTGATTGGCTTTCCTCCAATTTAATCCCACTTCAACAATCCTGCAAATTGGGTTGGCTGGGAGAAGGATCTTCCACGGTTGAGATGGATTAAAATCTGGGTTTATCCACTCCTGGTCTAATCATGAGACCGTACTGCTTCTCAGGGTGGTGTCTACGTCTCTGCCTCCTGCCCATCTTTGTCATTAGCTCCACCAAAGCTAATTACAATGCAGAATCTGGAGGGTCCTCTGAGTTCCCCATTGTATGATGACCACCTCTCTTTTCCTCTAGATTTCAGCTCTTGGATGAAGGATGCAAGAGGGAGAGAAAGAGAGCGGAGGAAGGGAGGGATAAACCATTTCAGATAAATGGTGGTCCAGTCTCTCTGGAGGCTCCTCTGAGTTCCCCATTGTACGATGACCACCTCTCTTTTCCTCTAGAGCAGGGCTTTTCAACCTTTTCACCCATTGTACCACTTTTAGAATATGGCAACTTCCGAGTACCACCAGTCACCTAGCAAGGTGTCAAAAACTTGATGACCAAAAAAAAAAAGAAGTGATAAAGTACAGGTAATCCTCGACTTACAACAGTTTGCTTAGTGACTCTTAGAAGTTACAATGGCACTGAAAAAAGTGCCCCCCAAGCCACAGCCGAGCAAGACACCTGCCTGCCCGCCCGGCCGCGCTCTTCTTCCTGTCCGAGGTTTTCATTGTTGGCAGTGGGGGTGGGTGGGGGGGTGTTTGGTTTTTATTCCCCCCGTCTGCTGGGTGGTTGCAGCAGGTTTTGGTCACTTCACATGACCCTGGGACACTGTGACCGTCATAAATATGAATCAGTTGCCAAACATCTGAATGTAAATCACAAGACCCTGGAGAGTCTGCAACATTCCAGCTGATCGGCGCTTCTTCTGGGCTCAGCAGAAGCACCAGGATCAGTGCTGCTTTCCAGCTGATTGGTGCTTCTTCAGGTCTCAGCAGAAGCACCAGGATCAGCGCCGAGCTCCAGCTGGAGCCTGGCGCTGATCCTGGCGCTTCCACTGAGCACTGACAGTCCTGAAGAAGCGCCGATCAGCTGGAAAGTGGCACTGATCCTGGCGCTTCCGCTGAGCCCTGACAGCCCTGCAGCTCCAGCCGTCTCTCGCTCAGGCTTGTGCCACCGGTTCAGCTCATTCCCCTCCCCCGCTACTTTTCTAGGATGGTTGTGTACCACCTGCCAGGTGCCAATGTACCACAGGTGGTACCCGTACCACTGATTGAAAAGCCCTGCTCTAGATTTCAACTCTTGGATGAATGATGCAAGAGGGAAGAGAGAGAGAGAGCAGAGGGAGAGAGGGAGGGATAAACCATTTCAGATAAATGGTTGTCCAGTCTCTTTTTGAAAGCCTTCATTGATGGAGCACCCACAACTTCTGGAGGCAACTTCTATTCCACTGGTTCATTGTCCTCCCCGTCAGGAAATTCCTCCTTAGTTCCAGGTTGCTTCTCTCCTGGAGGAGTTTCCATTCATTGCTTCTTCTTCAGGTGCCTTGGCTGGATCAATGCTTCAAGTCAAGGGCATCATTATGCTCCTGTCCATGTTCTCTCCAAAGCAGCCCTTCAAACACCCGTCACGTGGTACAACTGCTGTCACCCACCCGTGTGTAACGGCAACTTGGATTTGCACATTCTGCAAACACACTCAGTCTGGAGGAGAATGCTCATCAACCAGGCAAAATGCATTTAGAACTTCAGAGTTCCTTCTGAAAGTTTGAGTAATAAAACCCCGGTGCTGTCTTTGTTCCTTTACAATGTGGTGGAAGTTGGGAACTGAACCTTGTTGCAAAGTTTTTTCAACCTGGCCGTCGGCCAAATCCAAAGCAGCTTTTTGGGAGTCCGTCCAAACGCTCTCTCCTCTTTTAAGAGTAAGTCAGGAACAGAAACGTTTACGAAAGTCTGGTTAAAAAACATTTCCCCACCTGGAGTGGACTTGCAAAATGGAAAATTTCTGAGCAGAGCAGGACATGGGCCGCAAAGGGCTCTGTTGATGCAACCCTAGGCTGCATCAACCGAGGGATCCGCATCACGACGAAGGCAGGATAAGAAGCAGCGGATGGAAAAACTGAACAAGGAGAGAAGCAACCTAGAACTCAGGAGGAATTTCCTGACAGTGCGAACAATTAGCCAGTGGAACAACCTGCCTCCAGAAATTGTGAATGCTCTGACACTGGAGGTTTTTAAGAACAGACTGGACAGCCACTTGTCTGAAATGATGTAGGGTTTTGTGTCAGCTTTGGTCACCACGATGTAAAAAAGATGTTGAGACTCTAGAAAGAGTGTAGAGAAGAGCAACAAAGATGATCAGGGGACTGGAGGCTAAAACATATAAGGAACGGTTGCTGGAATTGGGTATGTCTAGTTTAATGAAGAGAAGGTCGAGGGGGGACATGATAGCAGTGTTCCAATATCTCAAGGGCTGCCACAAAGAAGAGGGAGTCAAGCTATTCCCCAAAGCGCCTGAAGGCAGGACAAGAAGCAACAGATGGAAACTAACCAAGGAGAGAAGCAACCTAGAACTAAGGAGAAACTTCCTGACAGTTAGAACAATTAACCAGTGGAACAACCTGCCTCCAGAAGCGGTGAATGCTCCAACACTGGAAGTTTTTAAGAAGAGACTGGACAGCCACTTGTCTGAAATGGTATAGGGTTTCCTGCCTGAGCAGGGGGTTGGACTAGACGACCTCCAAGGTCCCTTCCAACTCTGTGATTCTGTTAAGATCAGGAGAAGTGACAGCACCGCTCTATATTGCACTAGTGAGGCCACACTTGAAATGCTGCATCGGTTTTGGTCACCATGATACAAAAAAGAGACCCTAGAAAGAGTGCAGAGAAGAGCAACATGAAGGATTAAGGGATTGGAGGCTAAAACATATGATGAGCGATTGAGGGATCTGGGTCTTGGGGGGCTGGACTAGAAGACCTCCAAGGTCCCTTCCAGCTCTATTCTATATATATATATATATACACTCATTGGTACTACTCATTGGTACTAGAAGGGAGTGGGGTTTTCTTCACTACAGGGCAAACAGTTGAATATAAACAGAGAGAAAAAAACTAATTCCCTTCTAGAACTGATAATATTATCGAGTTTGGGTGATGTAATGTCTGCAAAAAAAAACCAAGCTCAGAAAGCACGAAGGGCCCCACAGTCCTAGTTCTCCTCCTCCTCCTCCTCCTCCTCCTCCTCCTCCTCTATGCCAACCCCTCTCCATTCTAGAACTGATAATGTTACCTAGTTGGGTTATGAAACGTCTGCAAAAAAACAACCAAGCTCAGAGAGCACTAGGGGATCCAAAGTCCTCCTCCTCCTCCTCCTCCTCCTCCTCTCCTCTATGCAAACCCTTCTCCCTTCTAGAACTGATAATGTTACCTAGTTGGGTCACAAAACGTCTGCAAGAAGACAACCAAGCTCAGAGAGCACCAAGGACCCCATAGCCAAATCCTGAGCTACAGCTATTCTCCTCTGTTGCTGGAGAAGGCTTATACTGTTGTTTTCATAAAACAGAGAGACAGCATGGTGTGCCTTCTGGAATTCGACACAATCCCTTAACAACCGCTCTATTCTGCGTTACAAAATGTGGAAGAAAGGGATAGCAGAATAAAGGAGTCGGCAAACACGCTTTTTATACGTTTCACTTATCTCCTGCTCTTTGTTCCTCCTTGTTGCAAGCTGCCCAGAATTGTGCATTCCAGCGGAGGGCTATAAAAACGGGATGAATGGATGAATGGGTGAAACACACACACAGGTGCAGCCTGTTACTCCCTGAGGCAGAAGAAAACAGAGATTCCTCTTATGGCCACCGATGGTAGGACTGGAAAATAAATGCCAATCCCTATTTGCTGTGCTTCCCTTCTCTTGATTTTTTTTTCCCCCAGCCCAGCAAAACGCAGTATAAAAAATTATACAAAGACAACCAGGTCTTTGTCTATCAGCAAGGCAGGCCTCTGAAAACTGATCAGAACCCGCCAGAATTTGGTGCGGATGGAGAAACAGGTGAAACAAATGAATCAGGTTGGGGAAAATGGCTGGATCCGGCTGGGGGATGGGAAGAAAGACATTCAGGATAATGCCCCAATCTCGCTGTTTCTCAAAGGGAGAAACAATTGGAGCTGGCTTACTTCTAACAGAGGGATAGAATCAAGATCACGTGAAGTGTTAATACCACTTTACAAGGCCTTGGTAAGGCCACACTTGGAATACTGCATCCACTTTTGGTCACCACGATGTAAAAAGATGTTGAGACTCTAGAAAGAGTCCAGAGAAGAGGAACAAAGATGATTAGGGGACTGGAGGCTAAAGCATATAATGAATGGTTGCTGGAATTGGGTATGTCTAGTTTAATGAAGAGAAGGACGAGGGGGGACATGATAGCAGTCTTCCAATATCTCAGGGGCTGCCCCAAAGAAGAGGGAGTCAAGCTGTTCTCCAAGGCGCCTGAAGGCAGGACAAGAAGCAATGGATGGAAACTAACCAAAGAGAGAAGCAATCTAGAACTAAGGAGAAACTTCCTGACAGTTAGAACAATTAACCAGTGGAACAACCTGCCTCCAGAAGCGGTGGAAGTTTTTAAGAAGAAACTGGACAGCCATTTGTCTGAAATGGTATAGGGTTTCCTGCCTGAGCAGGGGGTTGGACTAGATGATCTCCAAGGTCCCTTCCAACTTTATTATTATTTTTGTTGTTGTTGTTGTTGTTGTTGTTGTTGTTGTTATTATTATTATTATTATTATTATTATTATTATTATTATTATTATTATTATTATTATTAGAATGGACAGACCTGGACAGAACGCTTTCCAATT